>NC_065902.1:1357436-1660466 GCF_905147045.1 Nymphalis io | reverse complement strand
CCTTTTAACTTTATAATAAGTGTAATCAATGTCGCATATCACAGTTTCTCGCTAGAGAAATAACTCGGTATTAAATTTTTTTTTTTTAAATGAGATCTTAAAAGCAGTTCTTTGTTTAATAATAAGTGTTAAACTTAAAGCTACGATAAAGATATATTAATCGAATGTCAAGTCGTGTTTATGTACTTATATTCCTATATAAAATAAATATATTTACGTTATTTTTAATCAAAACAAATGCTTACGAACTATTATAAGTTATATGTAAGTTATGTAGACTAATGATTCGTGAACTTAATGTATAAAGAAGATGCGGCAACGCCAACTGTCGTCTCCTATATTTACTTTAAAGTTTTATCAAACACACCCTCCGTTGACCTGTGCAGGTGAGCTATACAGGAAAGCGAGCCCAGACACATGCTTCACGCTTTAATAGAAATGCGTTATTTTAAATAACAACAGCTGCAAATGGACTTTATGTAAATTACTGTTATCGTTTAAATTATAAACAAGGCCGCAAAAATTAATACTATTTTGACATGTTATTTTTTGTCAAAATGTATATAAATATTTTTTATGTATATTTTGTGTGGCAATACCTTTAAAATATTGTATTTATAAAAAAACACTAACGTGTCTCTAACTCTTGTATTATTTTATAGATATAAATAAAATAATATTTTTTAAAGAGAAACAAGGTGACATTTTCATTCGTCCATTTCACTTTCGAATTGATTAACTAATCTTGGAATTCGATATATAATAGCGTTAATAGCTTATCAATGTTTGTCATTTCTCATGTCAGCTTTTTTATATTTTACCTTAAACATGTCAAACGCCTTTTACCTTTTAGGACATGGTTTATTGTGAAGAGAAAGTCGCAATGAATAATATATTCAGTAAATCAAACTGTCGAATTAGGAATGAACAGTTATTTATACATTTGGAAGCCAACGTTGGTCAAACGTGAATGAGTTGAATATTAAGTATTGTATCCAAGTAAAATGCGATAATCCGTTGACTATTAATTCATGATCCTCTGTATCTGTTAAAGACTGTCTCATGACTGTTACGCTTTCAGGTCTAAACCACTGAACTGGTTGTGATGAAATTTGGTACCCAGCAAGTTTGTAACCCTTGAATTTTTGAAGGCATATTTTACGCAACGTTCATCCGAATGAGCTTAAAAATTGTAAGTTTTAAGCTAACATACATAGGTATCGCACGTTTGCTATCAGACAATTGCTTATAAAAAAAATAGAACGCTTGGCATAACCTACATTATATAGCTACCTATTGTGTATAATTTAATTTAACAGTACAAGGGCTGCTTGAAATTTATAGACTTTAACGATGCTGGAAATAAAATATAAGTAGATGGGTACGAGTATATTCGATACTGTGTTCGTAAAATGAGAGTGACCAAAAGGACGTCTAATAAGCAATCTTTTATAAGTATTGCTGAGATGGTTTACTGTAGTTGGTGTTTTGAACGGTGAGTGAGGAGTATACAGGCACAAGGGATATGACACCTTAGATCGGTGAGCGACCCATTAATATTGTAAGAATTGTTTTTATTTCCTACAGTGCCAGTGTTATTGGGCGAATGAAGTACATCAGGTAATTTGGACGCCTTTATATAATTAATTTATATATATAAAAAAAATCCATGCGATCGAATTCACCAGCACTGTTCGTGAGTTTCTAAAAAAGGAGGTTGGTTACATTGTAATCTTTTAAAGTAGATTAAAAAGTGTTTTGTAAATGTCAAAAGCCTTTCGTCGACAGCAAAGGTGCGCCGGGAGGGTGTGGCGTGACCCACATCATGACACGTCCCTAAGTGTGTTCTACAATAAACAGGCGAAGTGGGAAGCCTGCTTTATTCTTACTATAGTCGCTACTGTCCGCGGTTTCGTTGTGTAATCATGGAAATTTTTACTTCAGATAGATAACGTTGAAAAAATAAATACTTAATTAATAATTCATTTTTCATATTTTACAAAATTTTATGATTAATTATTTCATTTAAAAAGTTCTTACACTCGTTTTATATTAGTGAAAAGCTAATTGAAAATAATTTAATAACATTAACGTTCGTTATATTATGAGTCCTAATAGTTTTAATTGACTTGTGTAACATGTTTATGTTTAACTTGACTTTGTGAAATTAACCAAATAATCCAACTCCTGGGACTGGAAAACTTTCCCAAAAGCCAATAAAAAAAAAACATCAAAATCAACTCTTCAATTTATGAAGTCAAATTAATTATAATATATATATGCCTATATGCTTATTCGAGCATAGGATTTTATTACATTGATCTAAAATTATTTCCAAATGTACATTTACATATTTGTATGGGAATATTCCGTTTTTTCTCAACATACGGAAAAGAGAATTTATATCAATAGGCTTAGCTTGGGAAAGCGAAATGGTTGTACAATATTTCCCAGTATTGTTGATGTATGTATATGTGAATGAGTTAACAATAGTAAACGCGACTATGCTGTAAGGAAATATTGAAATTTATGATTATATTATGTACGTAGAAAACTATTTGTTTTGACGGCTTAAAGTTATATGGTATTTGTTAATTGTATAAAAATTTTTATTTATATCCGTATTTCGATATTAAGTTTTTAATCTTGTACGTCTTAATATGTTTAATTAATAGGGACATGTAACGATTAAACTCAAACAAAAAAAAAAGAATACTACGAAATCACGGATAACACGCATGTGGAGTTTTATTAGTGCACAAAAAAAAACAATAAAATTAGTTTTATTATTCTATCTGAATTCTATATTCTTATTTCTTGAATACGATAAGAACTGTATTTTACTTAGCAAATTCTGTCTAAGAAAAAAAAATGTCACTCACGTCGTTGACCGTGTTCGTTTCAACGCTATCCAATTTTACGGAGTTAATGAATTATTGGTTTCGAATCTAAAAAACGATATTACTTTTCACACGTACATAAAATTGAATGTCTTATTAATCTATTAGTATATTTTCGTTTTAACGCAATAGACGATGGAACTTCCCGCTGACAGGTCTGCCGACGAACCATATCCGTTCGCGTAGAGAAAGGCCCAGTATTATTATTAGCATTTTGACTCTCTGCAGTCTATAGACGTTTAATTAGACAGTTTCATCGGTTGTTTTATCACCATTAAGACATAATATGACCGTTTTGAAGTGGATTGATCAAAAGCCTAGGCCTGATTCTCATATAATTAAAAAACCGGTTGACTACTTTATTAATAGGGTATGCTATACGAGTCACCGATTACTCTGTTGGACAATTCAGTTCGTTCTGAACAGTTTATCGTGTGCAGTGTGCGAGGATGTAGCCCAATCCGACGGAATTATCAGAAACTTGTTTAGTCTACAGTCTGCTGGAATTTTTGTATCCGTGTAGTTCGATGGCCCCACTCAGACGCCTTTGTACTGAATTCATAGATATTTAAACAAAGTCCATGTGATCAGATCAGACCAAATATATGGGAGTTCATAACGCTGTGAAATAATATTAGATTTGACCTGGATATAATCCTAATCCTGGAGTATCATCAACTCTTCTGATTTATGACTTTCTGATTTTTTATGACTAGACTTAATCATATATTTTACAACAATAGTTTATAAAAAAGTAGTAATTATGTAGTGATTTGATGATCGTGGGTTCACATCCAGGCAAGCACCACTGAATTTTAATGTTGATTTGTGTTTATAATTGATCTCGTGCTTGAAGGTGAAGGAAAACATCGTGAGAAAATCTGCATGTGTCTAATTTAGTTGAAATTCTGCCACGTGTGTATTCTACCAACCCGCATTGGAGCAGCGTAGTGGAATAAAGTCCAAACCTTCTCCTCAAAAGAAAGAGGAAGCCTTAGCCCAGCAGTGGGACATTAACAGGCTGTTACTGAAATGATTTTACAATATGACTAAATTGTTATTTATATAATATATGTATTATTATGGTTTAGATCTGGTGTTCTATTGTAAACAACAGATTCAATTCGACAGACCATTATTGCTAAGATTTAAATATTGAAGATTAACAAGGCATCGTATTATACTTATTTGCGTTTACACAGCATATAATAATATATATTAATGATCATTGTAGAATAATAAACGCATTACGCGTATTTACTTAGCTGAGTTAACATCTGACTCATAATGAATTCTATCACGTTTTTGAGTAAAAATACTATTTTATTATAATATAGTTTCGTAACTTTTAATTTTTTTTTTTATAAATAATGTAATAAAAATATATTAAATCGATGGTTTTTGTAATAAAAATAAGACTTTTTAATTTCGTAAGAAATTATTTGCTCTGGTATTACTAAATTTATGTGTCATTTGTTAAAATATAGCTGTAGTTAATCTTAGCAGAATTAATTTGACTTTTAATAAAATAAAATAAATTAATTCTTTATAAACTAAAGACAGTTTTATATTCTTTATATATGTCTTGTAAAAGATAAAAAAAGTAATTTCTTTTCTAATTATTGAAATCTTTATATTCATTTAATCTTCTCTTTTTCTTCTTCATATCGGACAAGTTAGACAACAGACATATTATTATTATTTTTGACATAGGCTTTCAAATAAATATATTGCAATTACTTTGAGTGTTTTATTTAATTGTTTTTTAATTTTTTTTCACTACGAACTTTTTAGCCAACTATTAATAATAATAATAATTTGTTAATGACAAAAATACAATCAGGCTGAAATAGCTAGCTACTCATTTTTAATTTTTTAATTTTAAAGGAAGTTTTTTTTAATAAGTTTAGTGACGATGGTGCGTCACGCCATAAGTTTCATCATATTTTCTGAATTGAATGATATTTAAACGTATAGGTAGTGTGTTATATAAAAATAAATGGAATAAAAATCGTCCGTATCACAAAAAATTTAAAGATCAATGCTTTCACGAAACTACCCAAAGGCGATAATACTCGACGTACATATGTCCGAATTGTTTATTGATTAAACTCCAGCTTCAAGTACTGAAACCAGTATTGTAAGAAGGTTGTATATACCAGAATCTTTCACGCAAATGTCAAACATGAAATACATTTCAAGTCAATCGGATGATGGATATATCGGCGCATACAATACGAACAAATAAAAGCAATAATGTTTACGTATTAAGTAAATATATTAACATTTATTAATAAAACAATTGTTATACATTTCTGATTCTTGTTGAATAAATTTATAATGATTTAAAATGACATATACCGTTTTGAACAATGCGTTAACATTACTATTATACAATTCTTTAGCTTTATTATAAAATTAGACAATGACATCGAGTATTGTTTTGAGTAAACATATCGTAGACTGACATCATTAATTAAAATATTTATTGGACATGAGTCAATCTATTGCATTAGTAAAGTCCCTATAATATGACATTTAATAGAGACAATTGAATATTGATAAAACATATGATCTCCAGATCAACTTTGGTCACGGTGGGTTCCTCTTCGATCGACAATACAGTTGGAAACCCAGTAGCCAACTTTGCGAGACATAAACGCAGTTCCCGTCCTGCCATTATTTAATCAGATGGGAAATTCGACACGCACGGACTCACTGATATTAAGAAGTTAAAATTAAATTCACTTATAAGCTGGTTTCCAGCAGTGTGAAAAATTTTGATAGTTAATCAATGTAGCTAATTGTTGAGTACAGCTTAGGACCGTTGATCAGTTGATTTAGTTTGGAGGAATGTTTTATGTATGTAAAGTATAAGTTTAACCATTGGCTTTGTATATGTAACATATTATAATTATGTATATAATTATTTTTATTAAAATTGATTGATTATGTTCCTGAGTTTTCAGCGGGACAATTCCTAAAAAATAAAAAAGCATACACAACCTGTTTAATCCAGTAAAGTATATTTTAATAAAACAGTTATTTACTTTTCCTTTAATACTTACATACAATACATATATTAAAAGGAAAAAATGAATAAACTCTTAATTATGCAAAAAAATGCGCGGTTTTGCGTTAAATTTTTAAAAGCTAAAAATATAGAAATTTGCAATAAATTTCCATATCTAAATCGAACACAAGATTACGATATACGAAGATTTGCTCCAGTTACCTCAATCGTTAATAAAACGAAGGCCGTTTATAATCCATTATTTTATAACTTTTAAATAATACAATCCCTGGTATGCATGAATACAAACTTTTTGAAAAAAAGAAAAAATGGCGCATACCTTTATACTAGGTGTCAATGACCTGAGCTATGAACTCGCATGCTACAGCTGATTGAATCCGGATAAACATTTATTGAATTAATGACGAATGAAACCAAACTATTACAAATTAGGTACCTATTAAACTTAATAACATGCATTAAGTCATAAGGTTTGTAGGTTTTACAACTGGCAAGAATAATGTAATGCGGAAAGAGGATGAAATATTAATATTTTTATTGATTAATCATAAAATCAACATAAGGATAATATTTTAATTTGTAAAAGTTTAAAAACCTATCCTATGATTTTTATAAAACATATAATATAACAGCCTGTCGCTTTTTAGTATTACATATTACATGTATGTGTTTATTTTTTTTTAATGTGACAGTTGTACTCGAATCAATTATAGATTATAAATTTTGCTATTTGCATACTTTTTTTCTGCGATCGACGACGTTTTTTATAAAACAGGTCATCAGTCTATTTATATTATTATTTTCGTAAAAAAAATGTGGAAGATTCAAGTTTTTTTTTTAATAACTGGCAGAATAAATTTTTAAATGATAGCATTCTATTTATAACTTGTTTTTTTTTTGTATTCATAAGGTCGTGTGCATTCGCCGTCATACTTTGCATTTACCTCTTTATAATTATGAATTTATGTTGCAAGTTTGTGCATGTGACCTAATTCTGCGTTTTCGGCGAAGCGAATCTAAAGCTCTTAAATCTTTAGACTACAAAAATAATTGATCTATTTAATTTGCATTTTACTTTATTTGGTATCTATATGTGAAAAGAAATGTAAATATATTCCTAATTAAACTTCCTGAATTTCTCAGAAATTTAGAGCACGTAATTATATATACTTTTCAAATGGAATTGATAAAAATAATTTAATGTGTAATTTTAAGTAAAGTTTAAGTCATCGACCTCAGTTCGCGAAAAGGCACTCACCTCGTTCAAGCCAAAACTCGATTATAGTACATCCAACAATGCACATTCCCGCTGCATCACTTTACGAAAACTCCCAAACTTTGTACTAAATAAAAAAAAAACATATATCGATTCCTCTTATCACCTTATCTATCACTTGTGAATCTATGACGCAAGTTTCGGAACGATTATGACCTTCTATTTTTGTACAAAAAGTTACAGTGTCAAGTCAAAAAAGAATATTATAATTTGACGTTTATGTTAACGGACAATAACCGTCGTGATGTCGGTTGACATGAAACCCATGCAAGCGTTGGCGGTAAACTGGCGTCAGCCGCGAGACCGGTCAAGTGAGAGCTCGCGTTGTGTCATCATGCGTTTTCCATTTGCTACACAGTGTTCGTTTTGTACGGAATAGTATAATGGAGAAGATACGATGCCGAAATTGAAATGACACAATATTATATCAATAGTTTGATGAATGTGGATGTACCATCTGAACTGAATATAACTAAGAGTAGCTACTCTAAAACTCGTACTAGCTGTTCATAAAGGCTGTTTTTCCGTAAATTATATAAAAGTATATACAACATAATTATATAGTTACAGCTATATATATTTGTTAATACACATATTATGTTATAGTAATACAATTTTTTATAAGAAATATCCATAATATAAAAATCGTATATAATGACAAGCACACACGTAGATAGTAATTTCTATGCAACTAACTTTAAGCAAGGTTATATTTCCGTAACACTGTGTAATTTAAAGTGTGTGCGTATGTGTGTGCTAAGGTTTGAATGTTTATGCTAATAGGTTAATCACCCACCAAGGATTGTTAGAGCACGTTTTTAAGATCAGTGATACTAATGTGGATCGTTTCGCATACATAAAATTATTTAATTGTTGAGTGATTGCCTCTTAATTTCCGTTTAGCTGGTATTACTTCGATGTATCGAGGTTTAAGTTATTACAATATACATACGTAATAAAAAAAAACAAAAACATAACATCAATGTATAAAAAGCAAATAAAATATAGGATTCATTTACACAAATTTTAAGATTAATGGAGTGGATTATAATAAAATTCAGCTGCATGATTTCATAATTGCCTAACATATTCATTTAAAAAATTGAATGGTAATACTAGTCCACACAAAATATTTTGTGTGTTTGTGTGTATAATCTGTATAATAATTATATATAGTCTGTAAACAAAGCTTCGGATAAATAAATGCACGAGGAAAGATTGAAATTTGTGAGCAAGTCCTACATTAAATTTGAAAACAAACATAACGAGGAAAAGGAAATAAATAAAGTGCGACCTTCCACGATCAGGAAGATCGTAATAGGAATAACGTTGGTATAAAATTAAAATACGAGTATGAGGTGAACACATCACACGACTTTTATGTGAACATTACTCATTTCTCGGTAACAAAATCTAGAAGAATGCATATTTTGTTTTTAAAGTCTCAATTAATATATATATATAAATAAATTGAGACTTGATTTAATTTATTTCGTGTATTGAACAATAAAAATTAAAAACAAAATGGAATATAACGGAATTATTTCTTGTAAATACATTCAAATATAACCATGGCAAGCTGGGACCCTAATATAAGTAAACCCGTTGTTTCTTAATTAATTTTATGTCATTTTTATTTTTATTATGTTTAAATAGTAAATTCACTTTGTCATATCAATAGCAGTAATATTTAAAATGCTTGACACTGCGAAGAAGCTCGTACTTATATATATAGTAATATTATACATTAATACCTTAATGGTCAAAAACGCCATAGTTGTTGCCGCTGTAGTAAATATTACACATTCCTTACATCGTCAATCCATCAACCTTGGAAAGTAAGATGTTATGTCCCTTATACTTTTAGTTACGCTGGCTCACTCATCCTTCAAATTGGAACACAACAACACGTAAGTATTGTTGTATGACTGTGAAATACTTGATGAGTGGGTGGTAGGTGCCTACCCAGACGGGCTTACACATATCCCTATTATCAAGTCAAAAGAAGTAAGTAAATAACAGCATGTAAATGATCCACTGCTGGGCTAAGGCCTCCGCTCCTTTTCTTGAGGTAAAGGTTTGCTTATTCCACCACGCTGCTCCACGCGAGTTGGGATACACATGTGGCAGAATTTCAGTGAAATTTGACGACTCACGATCTTTTCCTTCACCGTCACCAAGTAAAGTATTGTTATATTAAGATTCTTTTTCAATAAAATAGATTAGGTACCTAATCATGTTGCCAGAGCATATTAAGCACATTAAAAGTATGCATTCGTGATACAAATAACGCAATGATGGGATTTAAAAAATTACAGTTAAGCCTACTCTCAAATAGAAGCCAAGATAAAATATAGTATGAATCATATCTGAGATCCTGTTGTGTCGCGAGATGACGAAGCCGGATTTATTTTTAAATTACTCATTTTGAAGATATTGATAAATATTGAGACTCGACTTAGACAGAAACGATATCCCTGTGCTAATAACGATTTTAGTCGCTTTTGTGGTGGCAGATCATAAGTTCCCGGGTTCGCATGCCGGATCGGGACCATATAAGTTATTGGGTTTTTCTATTAAGAATTTATTACCAGTTGCAGGTCGCTGTGAGTAAATTCACTGTTGATACAGACTAGATATTAAAATTTGGTTCTTATTTTAAACTAAGGCCCCTGTGCCACATGGGGCCTATAATTGTTTATCTACTGTATCTTTACATATAATATAGAATTAGGAATCATAATATATTTAAAATTTAATCTTTTAAATTAGTATTTCGTTCAAAACTATATTACAATTTTATGTATCGAATTGTAATCAACATTCAACTTCTGAATTATTAATTAAAGTTATAAAGTGGTTGCAACATTGTTACATATTGATTTGTCTTCTTCTTTCGAATGTCAAATTACTGATGACAGAAAGAGTGAGATTGCCTTATAACTCTTCGCAAACTATACAATGTCTTCAAGTAAGGCCGCAACTGTTTTAATTTGTCCTTTCCTATAAGTTATGTTAATTTACCTTTAATAAGTATATGCTTTGAATTAAAATGCTTACGAGTAAGGATAATGATGAAATCCATTGCCAGTATCGTTAGTGCTCAAGTATGTCTTTAGTATCATCTTTATGATATTTACGTTTAGCGTATACTTGCATGAGACAAAAAAAGGTTTTTATTAGGAATTATAATAGTATATATGTATAAAAGTAAAGGAAAATAGCAGCCTGTGAATATTCCACTGATGGTCCACCACGCTACTCCAATGGGAGTTGGTGAATACATATGTGGAAGACTGATAGTCCACCAAGCTATTTCAGGTTGATGAATACACAAGTGAATTTTAGCTAAATTAGATTATATACAGAAATTAGATACACATGCAGGTTTTCTTATAATGTGTTCCTTCACCATCGAGCAGGATATTACTTATAAACACACATTAAGCACATGAAGATTCAGTAGGGCTTGTCTGGGTTTGAACCCGCAATAATCGGATAAGATTCACGCATTCCAACCACTTGGTCATCTTGGTTCACAATAAACACAATAGGTTTACATTTTTTTCGGTCATCTGATCTCGGCCATATCAACGGAGACTAACTAACTACGCAAATATCATAGTGTTAAGTATATACGTAAACAGGTGCACTCTGTATTCCGCATTCTCGTGTTCGATGGGACGGCCCAGCCCGGCCGAAGGGACTAGGTGCAGAACCAACAGATTTATGTACTTTCCAATGTACTGGGAAGTAAACAATTTCAAATTCCATGCTCAGTTTTATAAGTCAGAGCAGAAGTTTGAACCCAGGACTTCGGAATCTGCTGCCTTATATACTAGCTATTATACCATCGAGACAGTTCCATTAATATAATCAGTACGCACGTCCAGAACCTCTCTCTAGAATAGATTACATCAAGTCATTAGAATATGGTAATAGTGTGAATCGTATTGAGCAATTACATATAAGTATTAAGTTAGTATATAATACATGGTTTTTTTATAAATATAAGTTCAAATAATTATTTCTAATATATTGCAAATAACGAAGTCTAACACATAATCTTAAGTGGGTTTTTTAAATTAATAATTCAATAATTGAAGTAAGAAGTAGAATATTAAAAAGTGATATTTTTTCTGATACTAGACAAGTGACACGCTCTTTTCCCCCCACTCTCATAATGCGATGGGACGGCAAATTAGACACGACCGGAAAGAGTTCAGGCTCAGGACCAACGAATTTATATGCTTTCCAAAGCAAGGGACTCTGGGCTGCTACTTAGAAATTTCGATAGAGAAACCAATTTTGGCCCTATTCTTAGCTTGTACTCAGAATCTCGTTCCGTCGCCATATATTATAAATTTGTCGACGTATATTAGCGATGAAACTAAGCTCCCATTGCGTCAGCGTATGTAGAGTGGAGAGATACATAGTATGTAGTGCTGAGATTATTATTTTATAGATTTATTTAATACAAAATGTATTTATTTGAGTACTTAAAAAAGTGATATCATATGTTTATTTATCCACTAAATGGATCAACGATGTCATTAAAAATTCTCAAAACCCTGCCCCTATATAGGCCTCTAGGACACTCTAGGGGGCAATTTTACTAACAAATTGACACCGTATCATAACCGTTGTAAAATAGTAGATTTAGCTCCCAGGCTGCTATTGACAATTCTCGACAAAACAATCCACTATCGTATTTTATTGGCCTGACTCGGGTTTTACTAAGGACCTGCGGCTAAAAAGCTAACCTTTACTCTTAGAAGCTTCGCTATAATAACATCAACACAAACGTTTCTTTACTACGTTATAAACGCGACAACAAAACTTATATCAATGTAATATATCGAACGGCATCATAAATTAATTAACCTAGAATGTCTATTACTAATACAAACTTCTCAAATACGCCGTACAATCTCATCAATAGCGTTTTATTTGAATCTTTCAGGGCTTTCAAAATTTTTGAACTATATTTTTTTAAATCGTTCCAATATTGTTAAATACACATAATTAATTAGTTTCAAAATTAATTTAAGCTTATTATACATTTTTAACTTAATATATATTTTATTATTAATTATAGATTAATAATAAATAATTTAAGTAGTGACGGTATACGATGACGTAGATCTCGTGGATCTTAGCCAAAATATGTCAGGTTCAAATGAGCTTAAGCACCACTGCATTTATGTGTGTAGTTTGTTTTTATATTATATATCATCTTGTGATCAGCGGTGTAGGAAAAATTAAAATTGAAACCTAAATGTGTTTCTACCCACCCACCCGGCGTGGTGATATAAACTCTAAACGTAGTATTTGCAGTTACGATTTATAGCTTATTACTTTACGTAATAATCTAATAACATGTTAATTTTCATACTTCTAATTCAAGTTTTAATATAACTGACATTACATTCAGTTTAATATTGTATCATGCCAATTCGAATGCTTATAAGAGCCTTCATACGAGAATAAAAAAAAAAGATTTATAAACTACTTTTAATACTATTTTCTTCAGTATTTATAATGAACTCTTCCAAATTATTTTCGAAATATCTTTTTAATTAATTCTAAATCATGTTAACTTAACGGCTTGTTACTTGAAACAAGTCTACCTTCTTCTCTGTAACCTCTAGCCGTGTCAACCCTGACGTCGCTGAATGCACGCTCAATTAAGATAAATTCCCGATAAATTAGACCCACAAGGTTTGTTGTGTATGTGTAATATAGTGCTTTCATTGATGTTTGTTAGCAATCTTTTTATGTTGATTAAGAACTTATTACAGTTTTTTTCAAATTGAAACGGCGTTTTCTTCAATTTTTTTTAAAGCCAAGGGATAGTTGGATGAAAGAGGCTATCCACGCAATCTTAGTTCTTAGTCCGATTGGATATATGCATATAAAAAAATTAAGCAAAATCCTGCCACTATTATACGCTACTCAGATTTGTATGATTGTGTACAAAGTTTCATTAATAATTTATTTTTTGTTTGATATATCTTTTATTATAATGTTTATTTTTAATAACTACATAAGAATATTATATTTATACATATATTTATATTTTATATGAATATATTATTCAACAGCAAAGCATTTTTTCGATAGTTGTATTTTCGTTGATTTAATTTAAATTATTGCACTTAAATACTCTGCACAGTTTTCCTTGAATATGACCTTAGCCGAAATCGTAGTTATTTGAAAACATGACAAAGTTACGCGAATCCCCGTTTCCTTACACGTAATATATGAATCAAGATTTTTTTCTTGGCTAAAGGCATAAACCAACCCTAAAAACTTCATCGGATCTTTATAAAATGGAAAACAGAAAACTTAGTAGTGAAACGCCTAGTGACTGACTTATAAATACGAAGAAACTTTATTCGTCAAAGATATTTTTATAACCCGCCGGTACATATATTTAAAAAGCAATTTGTAATTGATAAAATATTTCATTATCAATGCAGATTACGAATGACGAATTTATTGAACTTTTTAATGCTCTTTAAATAAAATTTATAGTACATTATAATAATTGTATTCGTTAGTTGACTTTCATTTAAAAAAAGACATTTCAAGGCGTCTAAATGTTTTTTTTATTACTCATCAAATGGCTGACAATTTAATGTTAGGTATCTTCCAAATAATGCCTATTTTGGATTTTTTTAAATATTATTTAAAAACGTCTATTGGTTTAGAAAACTCATGGATGTTTCTGAATCATTCCCGAATACTTGCGTGATGCAAATAATGTTCAATCTTGTTAGTTTCGGCACTTGCGAAAAAGTGCCGCTTTGTACCATAAAGGTGTAAACGATAGCGCGTGTATCGAATCGGATATTCGTTATAGAAATAAACAACGTATTCTTAATATATTATCATAAACTAGTTTCCGCCCGCGTCTACGACTGTGCGGCTATGACTTGTATCTTTTATTCTGCATCTTGATTTACTTTCTTTATTTATAATGCGCCTACATGTTTTTATTTCCAGGTAGAATCACAAATTATTATTTATATATGACGAGTTAACTTTTTCTGTTAAAGATACGCAACATTTAGCATTCATATCCACGGGACAGAACATACCCTCTAGGTCTACAACTATAAAAATATTTATCTGAGTTTCTGAACGTCTTTTTGCTTATATATATATATATAAAATAACAGCAGGTTAATACTAAATGAAAAACATATGTAGGTATAAACTCATCAGAAATATTTAATAAAATTACAATTACAAGTAAATAATACACTCAATAGATAACGTTAATAATAGGTAACGTTTACGTAAGCGATATTGTTGTATCATTTATTGCTTTATTAGCGATAAAAATGTATGTCTTTAGTCTAACGCTAATTGATTTTAAATCATATCAAGGGCATTTTAAATTTAAAAAGAAAACTTTTTATAAATTAAAAATAAATTTATTCATCAACTAAAAAACTTTTTTCTTAACGATGTATGAAAAAAGGCGCCGTAAGAAGTATATTTTTTATCTATTTTTATACTTTTTAAATTTTACTTCTTTATCTTAAGTTTAAGCTGCCAAATTCAAAATAAAAATATTTAAAAATAGAACTTACGCTTTATTAGCCGGCGCCTGTAGCGTATTTTCTGCATTTCCATTAACAACTAGTACGGCCGAAGGGCTAGAACTTTCTGCCACTTGCACTGAGTCTATTTGCGTCATTATAATAGTATTTTATGCACTGGCCCCTAATTAATCTGTACTTATTTTTCCTCTACTTTAACAAAAAAGAAAAAAAAAACGATCAGTTTAATTATTAATTAAAAGGAAAGACAAATACAGATTATCATTGCTAGCACATATAAAAACTAAAACCACTAAATTTGAAGTAATCCGTTATTAAAATTCAAAATTAATGTCTCCTATTTTCTACAAGCGTCGTCCAACTTACAAGGATGTTGGGCGGAATGGTCGGTTCCTTGGCATACTCCAAGTAGATAGGTTTAATCATTTTATCATATCGTTAATTGTTCGCTTATAATTCACGTTCTTTATAGATATGATTATATGAATCGATTGGGAATCGCGAAGGTTGTTGGATATTTTTCGATAAGTAATTAAATATATTTATGTACAGACATTTTTATAAAATATAAAGTTAACATTAAAATTAAATATATTATTTTGCACTTGCAGAATGAACATTAGCTTAAGAAAACGTACGTTGCGTTGATATTTATTTAGGTAGGGCCTAGTAGAATTTAACTTTTTTTTATTATTTAGAAAAAGGCAGTTCAATGTCAAATGTTAATTTCGCCCCTTGATGCTGTTAATAAAATATAAGCCTTTACGTACAACGTTAATGTGACGCAAATGACGTCTAATATTTATGCCCTTTGCGCTTGTAATGATACTGGTTCAATAAAAATAACTAGTAAGTTATTAGGGTATGCTTATTCCATCAAGCCACCTCAATACAGATGGATTCAATGAGACAGAACTTCATCTCACACGTTATTTTATTAAACACAAATTAACTAGCAAGTACAGTATAATAATGAGATTCTCAGTCTCATTCTGAGACAAGTTGCCATTTAATAGGTACGGGCTATAAGATTTTCGCCAGTATAATCCTCACAACAAGCTGTACTGCTGCCTTATGAAAAATCCGACCTTATAGTACGACAACCGATGAAATATACAATTTTATGTGTGCATATTTGAAACAACGTTAAAATTAAAAGTCATGATTAAATTTTTTCTTTTTTAATTTTTTTTAAGAGGGGGCAAACGATCAGGAGGCTCACCTGATTGAAAGTGACTATTACCGGCCATAGACACCTGCAACAGCCCGAGGGCTTGCAGGCGTTTGATGGCTTGAGGGCGTTGCCGGCCTTTAAAATGTATTGAGAAATGAAATGCATTGATAATTTATCGAAAATTATAACAAAGGGTTTAAGAGAGAATTAAAACTCTCTATTGTTGTGTGTGCGTAAGACACTACTGCTTCGGACGTACACGATTATCATAACGCATTTGAAATGACAATCTTACATAACGTTTACATAAGCCGGTCTAAATTCAGATGATTAGATGGCATCGAGCAAGACCTTAAAAATGTTAGTATAAACGTAATAAGTCAAACACAGATCGATCTGGACAAGTGTAGTCGACCTGGCTACCATACATCTGTGGATACAATGGCTTCGATGATAATGTTGTTGTATAAATTATCTTTATATGTATGTATGTACAAAAGAAAAGTAGTATATCATTTGTCTGGTTTCCATAGCACAAGCTCTGCATAGTATAGTAGTATCAGATGGCCGTATGTAAATGATTTTCCAGGATATATTATTAATACCTTTTTAAGATATATAATTTATAACGTTTCATAAGAATTCCAATCACACGAAAATATTTATTTGTAATAACTTTCAGAAATCAATAAACAAATTAAATTGGAGGCAAAGTTTATTTTACGAACATGATTAGCATTATTACGAGTACATGATAATTGGGGATTACGATACTTCATTAGTAACACATTGTTCCAAATTCGCTATGAAACCTTATTAGTTCTCTGTCATTGCTCGGTCATGTGCCTGTCACTCGATGACCTTCACTTAAAGACAATATTCATCCATTTTTATGCATTGTATAATTCCAAAAATATTTATTTATCTAAACTACTGGTGATAGGGATTTGTAAACGCCCGTCTTGCTAGGTACCACTCACTAATCAGATAATTTACCGTTAAACAACAATACTTAATATTTTTGCGTTCTGGTTTAAAGGGTGAGTGAGCCAGTGTAATTACAGGCACAAGGGACATAACATCTTAGTTCCCAAGGTTGGTGGCGCATTGGCGATGTAAGCGATGGTTAACATTTCTTACAATGTACTTGTCTATGGGCGTTGGTGACCACTTACCATCAGGTGGCCCATTTGCCCGTCCGCCTACCTATAATATAAAAAAAATCCCATTCTAGTGTTGTGTGCTTAAAATAGGTAATTGAGACGACTCAGATAAAATTGTTTATATGTCTAATTCATAATTTAAACGTTGTTACATACAAACTGATATTTGTTTAAAAACACAATATTAAATAATAACTTGTATTTTAATAAAAGTGAGTTTTTGAATGACATATTATTGGATCCTCAAGGATTTTAATATCAAATTATCATATAAAACATTTTGCTTTTCTCTTTTTATGTGTAATAAATAAGCTATAAAAACTTCTTTGCCATTAAACAATCAAATTAAAAGATTTGTAAATTTTTATTCTGTTTCATTAGAGTACAAAATAATATGTATCGATTGAAATAAAGGCGGGAAAATGGTGGCGGGAATTTTATATGTAATGGCGTATCTAAGATGGCGGCACGGTAGTCTCGGCTTTTGTCACTATTTCATCATCCCGTTGAAATAAATAGCTCGTTGAAGGCGTTGTACTGCTATGTGTATAAGTTCCTGGCTGATATGTTATGATCTGACTTTGACCAGGTTGGTTCTGCCCGTAACGGCTGTCATATGGTTGCGTTTTTCGTTTATCCAAGTTTTCTACGCCACTGAAACAAGCGATTTGTGAAAATGATAGGAAATATATTCAAACATTTTTTTTCTTTATAATAATACCCGTAGTCTTACATCTTACATATTTACATTACATTACATCGGTGTTTTATAATTTATTTCATTAAAATAAGTTTTTTAATATTTTTTATAATACGCTCAATCTATTTTGGCCAGCTTAAAGTTGTTAGTTAATTACAAAACGGTAGACAAAAACTGAAGTCAAGTCTTACAGAATATAGTGATTTTTAAGTTATGACGTCATACCTCTGATCTCTATAGGGTCGGCGCTCGCCAACATTTCGCCAGCCACTAGATTGTCCGTATCCGACATTCAAGTCCTGGTACCCATCAGCATATCCACTTGCGCCACGATATACAGGATATCCGCTGTTGCCGCTTGAGTATCCATTACTTCCGCTTGCATATCCACTATATCCTACATTCTGCCAACCGCCTCCAGATGTAACAGGTCTGAAATTACAACGTGGCCAACGTGGCGGAAATAATATATATATATATATTATATTATTTTACATATATATATATATATATTTATTTTACATATATATATATATATATATATATATATATATATATATATATATATATATATATATATATATGTAAAATAATATAATATATATATAAAATAAGAAGAGAACATAATTTGATTACTCTAAAGAAACTTAATTTATTTAGCAAACTATTTTAGAGAATTACTTAACAGAGAAATAATAAACATTTATTATTAGACTTAATGCTTAGGGGTTCCGCACAGTTGTATATTATAGGTTCAAGCCCGAGGCTTTGTCCACGTGGATGTTAAGAGAGAGAGAGGTGCAGGTGTTGGTATCCTTCTCTGACAACGTGTATGCAAAATGTTATGATGGTCGGTTGAGTAGTTTAGACATAAAAGTTAAGTAGTTAGTAGTAGGGATGTTTTACCTAGAGTATTCACGCTGTCCCCACGTACCCGCATCTGGTCGTCCAGACGCGAAGTAGTACCCCCTACCACCCGCATCCCAACCTGCCTGACCGCGGTATGTTTCGTCCCAGGGTCTGAAACTGATAAAGCTAATTTTATTACCATGTTTAAATAATAATAAGTCATATTATATAAACATAGAACATAGGAACAGCGTGGCGGAATAAGCTCCAAACCTCTTAGCCCTGCATTGGGATAAATTCAGACTGTTACTTTTACCTTCAATAGGAGTACATTATTAACATTTAACTAGAGTAGAGCGAACCTTTCATAAAACTCATCAAAAGATACATCAAATATTCTTACATACTCAAAACCAATTTAACTGTTTCCTTAAATCCTATTAGCATAATAATATAATTGGTATATAAAAAATGATTACCGTTGTAGGTCGAAAACCTTCAAAATATTCTTATCAGCAAAAACATGTTAGTCGAGGCTATTTTTAACAACTTAAGTAAGATGACGCCGTGTATTCTTAGTTATTTAAGTAATAAAACAATTAAATTACTGTTTATTCACTTATATAATTTTCAATTAAGCATTTGCAAACGCCACAATCTCAATTGTGTTCTAATGTATGACTCATTTGCTATAATAATAGACTGTTAATTATAATAATAAGATTGTATTTAATAAATATTGATGTATTGTAGTTCAAAATTTTCTTTATATACATACATATAATAGTTGTAATACAGTTTTGTACTGTGTTGAATACTTATACACTTTATGATTTAACAAGTTACCAATTATGTAAATATTTATTGTAGTAATGATAATGTCTTCGTAAAAGGTGTGCGCACGCGCGTGTAAAAATACGAACGTAAATTACAACACTGATTACTTACAAACTTTTAAAACCCTATATTTTTTATTGCTCCGATCCGAAATGTAAGTCTATGGCTTTGGAATGTACTGCCTAATAAGCTAGCAAAAAAGAGCTTCTGTGCCATTTGGTTTGTCAATTCGGTCAACGTGTTCAGAAAATAATAAGATACATATACATAGATTTACTGGTGGTAGGGCTTTGTGCAAGCTCGTCTGGGTAGGTACCACCCACTCATCAGATATTCTACCGCAAAACAGCAATACTTGATATTGTTGTGTTCCAGTTTGAAGGGTGAGTGAGCCAGTGTAATTACAGGCACAAGGGACATAAAATCTTAGTTCCCAAGGTTGGTGGCGCATTGGCTATAAGCGATGGTTGACATTTCTTACAAATTTTGCTTTAAAAAATACTGAATTAAAGTTCTTATTTATTTAATTATATTGCATAAAATTTATTACTTTAATAAATTATTATTATGTCTAATCGGGTATAATTATAGCCGCTTAGTTGTATATTAAAAGGCACTTTGTTACTTATTTATGGTCATAAATCTTTGTTAACAAAAAAAACAAGTGATTTATTGCTGGATTTAATGGCTACGGCACAACCAAACAAGACGTCAGTTGCCTTCACTATTCGGCATTCGGTAAAGTATCGATATTTTTAAATATATAAGTTAGTTAAATAAAAAAATCTCCTATTTAAATCTAAATAAACTTAGTAAAACATAAAATAATAATTCTAGAAACAGATATGTAATGTAATTGAAAAGTGTTTTCATTTGAAATTTTCACCAATTTCAATAAAGGAGAAATTCAATAGAATATAAAATCAATGTCGTCAACCACAGGATGTAACCGTTACAATAATCCGTTTCCATTATTAACTGGTCATTCAATGTGTGGATAATTTGAAACAATTTCAGGGGAAAGCGTTGGAAATTCGACTATTGATGTGTTTGACGCGACAATGATATTGGGATTTCAATGTCATTGTTCGCTGACCTAATTGAAAACTAACGGTAGAAAATCGTCATTATTGGTATAAATTATTTGTATCATTATATATACTATATAATAAATCAACTAACACTAGTATTTAAGATAATTGTTACTAACAGCAAAATAAATGAAGTCTGAAATAAACCTTTTATAACACATATAATTAATTAAATTAATATAACTCACCTTTCATGTGGACCCCTTCCTACTCCTGGACCATATCCTCCGAAAGAATCATCGTATCCTGTTCCTCTATTATACCTATCGTCATAATAAGGTCTTCTGTATCCTGCATTGCCGTAACCACCGTAACCTCCGCCATAATCATCATATCTTTCCGGGTATCTGTCATAGGTAGGTCGTCTTGAATACGGATCGTCGTAGTATCTATCCTCATCGTATCTATCCCTGTATGGATCTCTTAGAAATCTATCGTAATAATCGAACCTATATCTGTTTCTGTCATCGTATCTATTCTTGTGCTTGTTTCTCCTACTGCTATAGTGTTTGTCTCTATCCTTATCATCATAAGGACGTTTCTTATCATCATTTTCATCATCCGTTCCATTTTTGTTGCTGTTCTTCCTATCATTGTCGTATCTTCTATCGTCGTCGTCATCGTGGTTTTTGTTTCTATCGTTTCTATTGTTATAAGTTGGTCTATTCGATCTATGGTCATCGTCTCTGTCGCGTCCCCTGTCATAATCATCATCGTCATCATCACATCGCCCACATCTTGACGGTCTATCATCTAGCCTGTCATACGGTCGTCCGTATCCATATCTTTCGTAGTAACTTCTCTCTTGACGGACCAGATTCTTGGCCGGGGTTAGGACAGCAGACAATACACTTTCGCTTTGTTCTTTACATTGCACAATGCATACTGCGATTGATACAATCTGCAACAAAATGTTGTATTTTTTTATAGTATAGGTTGGCGGACAAGCATATGGGCCAGGCGATGGTAAGTGGAGACCAACGAGCATAGACATTGACATTGTAAGAAATGTTAACCATCGCTTACATCACTAATCATCACTTGGGAACTAAGATGTTATGTACCTTGTGCCTGTAATTTCACTGGCTCACTCACCCTTCAAATCGGAACACAACAATAACAAGTACTGCTGTTTTGCGTTAGAATATCTGATGAGTGGGTGTTACCTACCCAGACGGGCTTTCACAAAGCCCTACCACCGGTAAATTATTTTAATATGAAATCTAAAATGCCATAGGACATACGTAAGCATCATTCGTTTATGAAAAACCTTACGAAATTGTAAGCTGACGAAAAATTTTAAACTGAGCATTCTTGACTGAGAAACCTTAAATATTTAGTATCGCAATTTTATTTATTTTGTTGTTAATTCTTGATGGATTCTTTCCAAATGTTACCACAGTTAGTAGTACCGTTAGATTTATTATAAGCTAATAGTTATTATATAGACATACGTTGTATAATATATCAATATCAACATATCGTTCTAAACCTCAAAACCTAAATACAAGAAAATTTATTATATAACATACGACATGTTATAATCGCATATATGTGAACATAATGTTATTTCAGTTTCAGATAAAATATTGCAATGCAATATAGTTTTTAAAAATCGACAATTAAGATTGATTTTCCTTTATCACTTTTAATTTATATAAAACTGTACTTCTTTATGATAACATCAGTCAATTTTATAATCGGTTCGCGTTGCATCAAGTAATAATGTGCTTTTTAATAGCGCTAGTAATTAGCGTTTCGCTTTTGTTTTTGTCGTTGTTTTGTTTCCGGCATTTGTATCATCTATTCACACATTACATAGTATTACAAAATGAATATATAATATTTTCATAATAACGAATATAATTTCGGTCTAGGAAGTGATAGAAAATATATAAAATGAGTATAAATTTTAATAAGATTGTCATTATTTTGCACATCTTTTTATTTTTAGCTAATTTTATGTCAATGTATAAAGTAATTCATAAATTGCTTTTATTTTAAAATTGAAAATTTGATTTATCTTTACTGCTTCCAATAGCAAAAGTCAGAATATACTAAAGCTCAAGGTACCAAGCTTCTAATAGGATACCATTGTTGTCACTTCTAGGTTTGTTTCGCTGTTCTATGTACGCAGTTCTATCAGAAAATTCACGTACGATACTATGAGTAGTATAATTAATTTAATGTGGACGAAAAAAATCACAATAGTACGGTAATTACCCCAAGGCCTGCATTCGGAGCCCTACGTGACATCATACCATTGTTTTCAGAGGTCATGCTCAATGAATGCAATTGTAGCCATTTACGTAATCTTTGCATTTATTAGTTATTTTTATGTTATATTTTTATGATTTTTACATACGAATAATATGTAGTCAGGTCTAAGTCGGATTCTAACAACTGAAATAAACTGCGCAGTCGTTTCGATATGGTTATGTCAATAAAACTATTTCAAAACTAAAATTTTACAGCTGGCGTGTATTTTGTCAGACTGAGTAGACACTATAAACGCCTACTACAATAAAATAGCATTATTTGTTTCATCAATATTTGTTATCATAAGTAACATTTGAAATCGTTTTATAATTACAGTGTTACCAGTAGACAAAAGGTTAGCATTATACCTTAGAATGCAACTAATAACGTATTTGTATATAGTTTCAGCTTTCAAATTATAAAATCAAAATAAACTTTAATTCCAATAGGCATTTACATTACTTTTGAATCGTCATTTTTAAAGATCAAATTAAACCAGCTAGCCGTCCCGACTTCACACGGGTTGAATAAGGGTCTATATATAACGTTTATATCGTAACATTTATATATATAACTCTATTGGTTTAAATGGTGCACCCCTTTAAAAGTTCGCAGTTAGCATGATGTTTGCCGACATCTCCAACAATCAATTTACACAAAACATTAATTAATTATACACTTGAATATTCCTCGTGAATTCCGCCCATTGGCGAAATATACACGTAACCGTACAAACAGACAAACGCAGCGGGGGCACTTTGTTTTATAAAATGTAGCTATATAAAGCCACCACAGGTTTGAAACGAAGAATCTACCACATTAAGGGTAGTTATGATCAGTAGTTACTCTTTTAATCTAATTAAAGTAAAAAAAAAGGTATATTAATACTAATAGAGAGAGAGATTATGTATTTAACATTCGTGTATTTGTATTCTTTTGTTCCGAGTGCTTTTAAATTCGTAAATAATCGGTTGTTATTTGTCAAACATAACATATGACGGTGAAAGGAAAAAAATCTATTAAGACTGAACTGTACATTCGGTAATTTTTAGGGCTTTGTCAAAATTCAAAATACAATCGTTCACACTCTAGTCCATGCTTGTATTTAAACCAATTACCATACATAACATGAACAAATTTATTCATTTTTGTCTGCCTGGATCGATAAAGGTTAGTTTCCCGAAATGTTAATGATTATAAAAAATGTTTATAATTTAATTAAAAAACATCCTAATAGTATTTTTTATTTTTATTCATATATATATTTAAGGCTTTCATGTAAATGATAAAATATCCTGTGCGTTTAAAAGAAACAATAGGCAATCGTCAGTCGTCTAAATAATTTTCGCATTCGGCTGGTTACAGAAGGATCAAATATACCGGATATCGAATAGCAAACGAGGTACAACACTACGAAATACTTTTGTAGCAATCTCGAAGGAGTTATATATTTGCATACTGACACTGCCCGCTTCTTTGCCTACTTTCCTACGCACTGCTATAAATCGTGTATGTACATAACTACACATTCAAACATATATTTTACTCAACAAATGAATTCATTCCAAAGTCTAAAAACTCTAATTCCAGGTATACATTTTATAGCAGTTCGTATTTATTAAGTTTGTGTTTTTAAATTATGCCAAATATATCAAAAAAAAAAAATTGGATATCGGAATCAAATCAATAATTGTCTTTTGACATGGGCCTACCATTAACAGACCATTTAAAAAATTCTAAGATAAAAAGGTGATAAAATATGTAATAATAATGTTTAATAAATGTGTATGTACCTTAATAGTATTTATTATAATTTATTTTATGTACAGACATTTTTATGTACCTTATGTATTAATACCTTAGTATTAAATACTTGATTTTTTAAGAAAATTATAAACATGAATAAGTTTATATATATTCGACTTTTATAATGAACTAGAAATAAAAATATTTTTATAATAAAATAAATACGGGTACATGATATATTACAAAATTAAATCCTTGAAGCAGTCATTGGACCAACAAAATAAAATTGTTATTTATTGAAAACACATTAATAAATATCGGTAAGGAATAATTTTAATACATACCAAAATCGTAAGTCGTTCCATATTGAGACGAATGCACTAGTGCATCTCAGCACAAGGCACTGACCGCGTACAGAACCTGTTTACTATAAATAAACAATATTGTATAGTCTGTCTATCTGCTATGCATTTTTTATCTATGACAGTGTAAAAAAATTCGAATGACGCTAACGTTCCGCGACTGCGTATAGCGAACTGGGCATCAGTGCTTGCGTCCGCCACTTATAATAATTATAGCAATTGTTTTTTGTGTGTCCGTCCGTTGAGCCTAATGTTGGACATATTGAAGGTTACCCATGGTAATGGTACAAGCCATGGATAATAGGGTACACGGATTTGAAGTTCGTTATGGTTGGTAGAGTATTTCATACATTAATATTTTAAATTTTTCAGACGTTAGGCGAATCATATCCGTAACGGCAGCTTATGAATCAGCTTGGATTTTACTATAATTCTTGTCTTGTTTACGGGCAAATAGATACAGATAAATATTTTCATAATATATATAATGGTTTTGTTAAGAAAGTTAAAGGTTAGATTATCAATAAAATTATTAATTTAAATAACCCTCCAAGAAGCCTCTTAAAAAGTAAAAAATCAAATGTGTTTGTTGGTCGCGTTGGGACCGCAATTTCAAATCAATCGGATCTCTGAAAGTTAGTTAGATCTTTTTATCATATAGTAAATAAACTGATGATCTTCAAACGCCTGAAGAGATTTTCATAATTTATAGCTAAGAAACATCTCGCACACATCAGTTTTCAAATAAAATAACAGCATTTACATCGTCCATTCGTTTGGGAACTACGATACCACAGACTGATACACAGATATACACGTTAAACTTATAAAAACCACTTTTAACGTCGGGGCTTAAAAAAATCGTATGCATAAATAGGCTAACCAACTATCTCATATATTGTTATTATATATATTTGTATCTCTAAACCCTATTTACAAAGTTGTTAATGGTAAAGAAATTAGAAGTTGGCTACAAAAAAAAAAAAAACACGAGGCTAAAGTACTGACTACACAACAATTTTTTTGTGTTTTGTACTAATTATTTAAGGCATTTTATTTGTTAAAATAACATTTTATTTTGTAATTTAAATAGTTATTGTTCACACAATTGAAGATTGGATTAAAAGATATTGTTAATGATTGGGAGTCTTAATATTTTTCTTTTGTTTTGAGCAAATTGGTCAAGAACATGAGTGAGGGAAAATTATTTTACATACAAATTGTGTTTTAAGCATTTCTTAATTCCTTTGCTTCGTTCTTAAAGTTTTTAAATAAAAATAATTTACAAAAATAAATGGACGAATTAGAAAAATGTTAATCTAATTATTTGTTTTTTATTCTTTGTGTTAATATCATTCAATAAAGATATTTATAATAATAAAGTCCTCTAGACCGATTTCGGTCTGGACCTGGACTTTACCGGGCCGCTACTGAGAATTTTCTACTTGTATATAGAATAAGTCTCTAGACCAACGAGGCAGTCAAAGATATATATATAATACCGCAATCGTTGGTTAAGATTCACGATTTCTAACCACTTTATCATCATCTTTTCCGATTTAATTTTATTTTAGATTTATATTAAATTTGATAGACTTTTTTGTATTTTAAATTGTACTTTATGTGTAAAGTTAATTTGAAAATATATTACGTTTCCAAATTAACAAAATCTACTTTTTGTCTTTTTTTTTCGAAATAACTATTCTTAGCATAACAAAGGCAAACTTTTGTCTAAAAGAACTTCTATCTGGTTGGCTATAAAATAAATAGGAAGAGGAAGTGCTATTGTTTTCGACCATTCGCTGTTTCCATTACGCGTTTAAAAACTAAATAATAGGCTAGGCATAAAAAAAGACTGTTTAATTATTAAATAATTAGTTATTTTAGCACGAAAACATATAAGAATCTACGAACAAGTACATAATTAAAGTGACTAGTGAATATAGCACTATAACTCGTATAAGTTTTTTAAATTTACAATAAAGACATTTTTTTTCTTCTTCTTTCTTTGCTTGTCGAAGGCCGTTGTCGTTAGGAGGTTAAAGAACTATAATGATAATATTATGAATTTACATGTATGTGGCCCGTGTGTATGGCCCAGTGGTTAGAACACGTGAATTTTAACCGATGATCGTGGGTTTAAGCCAGGGCAAGCACCACTGAATTTTCATGTGCTTAATCTGTGTGTATAATTTATCTCGTGTTTGACGGTGAAGGAAAACATCGTAAGGAAAACTGCATGTGTCTAATTTCATTGAAATTATGCCACATGTGTATTCTACCAATCCGCATTGGAGCAGCGTGGTGGAATAAGCTCCAAACCTTCTCCTCAAAAGGGAGAGGAGGCCTTCAGATCCCAGCAGTGGGACATTAACAGGCTGTTACTGTTACATGTATGTATATTCAATATACATTTATACGAATACAACAGAAATTATATGTCATACATTTTTTAAAAACTGTAGATGAATTATAAACACAAATTTAGTTCGGGAGGACGTCAACAGTAGTAATTGTCCGAATTTGAATTTGTACCTTAGTTTAAACGAAAAACATATTATTATTGTAATCATTTGTAGACTGTGTAGTATTTATGTGTATTTGTATGGAAACCTGCAGTGCGATTACGGAACTTCCAATTTATATGTATGGAAATCGGTATTACTTAACTATTCATTCTCTGACCAACACGTGGCTATATATGTATTTTTTATTTAACATCCTGTTAAATACTTATAAAATAACATTTTACTTGACGGTAGGGCTTTGTGCAAGCCCGCCGAAGTAGGTGCCCTAGGCATTACATTACATATACATTCATTACATATTCTACCGCCAAATAGCAATACTTATTATTGTTGTGTTTCAATTCCAGGCACAAGGGACATAACATTTTAATTCTCAAGGTCGAAAGAAAGAATAGGAAAGAAAATACGATTCGATCTCTTATACAATCCAATTCATCACACAAGATAATTTGTCAAATCACATAACTTTATATACACTATTTATTGTATATGACTTAGCAAATAAGGTGCAGTAATATCGTATGTTAATGGAAACGCAGAAAATGAGCCGCAGTGCTCTGATCGCGTGAACCAAAAAACGGTCGAGCACCGAACCGAAACTGACACGTTATTGTTTGAACCTCACCTGCCCTCTCTTAATAATATTAAATAATAACATGCATATGCTAATATTATGACGATAATGTGCAATGAAACAGAGATTTATATATTTAGATAGAATTCAGTGTATTAACTCGCAATATTCGATTAAAATTCACGTAATTGTAGCCACTGGGCCTTCTCAATGAATAAAGAACCGGGCTTAAATTGTGTGGGTGTCAATATTTATTTATTTAAGCACATTAATAATATAAATTTTAAAATTGTTTAAAAATAGTATCTTATTTACAAAGTTCTGATAGTCTAGTCAAAATAGACAAAAAAGTTTTCTATTATTGACCGGACCCCTTGGGCTGTTGTCGTCTGGAGTCCTTACACAAGCTGTTCGCCTAATAAGTAGGTTAAATAGGAATATTATATTAGAATAATTCTTTAAAGATGAGCATTGTTATTTTTGTTAAATATAGATATTAATTATAAATGTTTACGTCTACCAACATTGCAAGTTGGAGTACAAATAAAACAAGCGAATTCAGGAGGAATCCTTCCTAAGTCATCCGAATGTTCGTCGAGCTGCAATACAAATGCTTACATGATAAATATATATGATGTCACACGTTAATCAAAGTGGCTGCTGGCCCAACATATTATAATAGATGTCCGCAACAAAATGGATACCTCATTAGTAAAATCAACTCGTTTTAGACCCGCCTTAATTCGCGGGTATGGCGGATGACAGATGAGAGTATTCGTAAAAACATCATTAAACAGACAAAGTACTGTGAGGTCACGTCTATGTCATTGACACGAAATTGTTATGTTTCAAAATAATTTCACTCCACTTGCGAACTTTCCTGTCTTTACTCGGATACATATTTGGTAAAATTGATACCTTAATTTTTTCTTGTAAGTTACATATAAGTAGCATGAATTATTTGTAAGATAATATTGTCATTTGTCACAAATATGGAATGACAATAATTCCCCTCCAATTAGCTTTAAAATATTTCAACTGAGCATACTATACTTTTATTCCAACTACATATTGTGGTGGTCAAAAAAGTTTTAAGTAAATAAATATACATAGTATATTTATTAGCTTACTATAATAAAATAAAAAATTGTGAAAGGTTCAATTTTTAACTACACACGGCTTGGCCACACTTTTGCCCTTCTAGTGTGAATAAGGAAAAACTCCGATCAGAAGGTACTGATGTTCCATAGCGTTAATACGCTATGGAACTCCAAACCTTCTCCTCAAAAAAGGAGAGAAGGCCTTAGCCCAACAGTGGGACATTCACAGGCTATTACGGTAATCAGTAACAGCCTTTAAATAATCAGTAACAGTCCCACTGTTGGGCTAAGGCCTCCTCTCCTTTTTTGAGGAGAAGGTATGGAGCTTATTCCACCACGCTGTTCCAATGAGGGTTGGTGGAATACACATGTGGCAGAATTTCAGTGGAATTTAACACATGCAGGTTTCCTCACGATGTTTTCCTTCACCGTCAAGCACAAGATGAATTATAAACATAAATAGCGTATTAATTAATATTAATTTATATATATATATTTTTTTTTAATATATAGGATAAATATTTCAAAACTTTGATTTATTGAAATAATATATATTTGATTGAAATATTTATTAAGTTTTATCTTAGAAATTTTTTATACAATTATGTATAACAGTATATTCTGATCTTATATATTAATACTTCCTGATAATATCTCTATTTAGCTATGTTATCTTGCTTTTATCTCCGCAATTTGGATTTACAGGAAGTCACCCTACTGCATCTAACTTGGCTTCTGTTACATGTTTTGTTACTAATTTGGATAGTTACCACCCACTCATTAGATATTCTACCGCAAAACAGCAGTAATTGGTATTGTTGTGTTCCGGTTTGAAGGGTGAGTAAGCCAGTATAATTTCAGGCATAAGGAACATCTTAGTTCCAAAGGTTGGTGGCGCATTGGTGATGTAAGCGATGGTTAACATTTCTTATAATGCCAATGCCTATGGGCTTATCCGCCTACCTATACTATATAAAAAAAACTTTAGACACTACACTGATTTCGGCAAAGTATTCGACACCATCAGCCAAAGCATTTCAGTTTCAAGCTCTTAGCGTCGTTCATAGCTAAGTGCCGGAACATCTAGATTTGTAGTTAGCGCGTTTTCTTCCGAGTCATTTACGGTCGTCTCGGTTGTTTCCTAAGGCCACTATTCTTACCTAGGCCCCATACTTTTAATATTTTTCGTAAATGATATTACTTTCATTTTTGAACACGGTAAATATTTCCTTTACACAGATGATTAAATTTTGAATTTAAATTTAATTTTGTGCAACTGGCTTACACGTTCGTAAACAATATTTTTCACTTTAAAAAATTATTTAGTAAATATTCATTTAAATAAAATTGAGAAATTATAATAATTAATTATCAATTCAAAAAATAAACACATTTACAAAATCAAAGCTCGATTGACGATTGCTTTCTTTCATCAAGCAAATCGATGTCAATATTCCGATTAAAAATATCGATTAGATGTCAATCGTTTGATAGGCGTTCTCGTAATCGCTGCATTGTTGTGATTCGTCAAATATGTTGCGGACCATTAACCAACAATAAATTAAAAAAAGAAAACATTTTTTTAAAATTATATCCAACGTTTCTGTTAAACCTTTCTTGGCATTCTATTAACTGATACTTATAATAAAAAAGTAAAAGTAAGCAACCCTTATATTTTTAAGAAGGCTTGAAGGTTATTTCAATGCGGGTTGGTTGTTTGAATACATTATGTATTCATGAAGGTTTTCTCACGATGTCATCGTGGAATTGAATATAAAAGCCTACGTCTTATAAACAACAAACTTTCTTATTAGCTTACCTATTCTTAACTTAGGAGTTTCGCCATGATACCTCATTTAATATATATATTTCGTACCGATGTGTTTTTTAAATACTCACAGTACTTTAAGGTATAACTTCCACTTTCCACACATACACACACACAAACACACACACACACACGCCTATGTGGTTGTGGGTAGATATATTTTTGTGGTCTTATCCTTTTGTGTAGAATAGTTTATTTAAGAATAAGATATTTTTATTATTAATATATGTCTACATTAAATAATAGTTCAAATAGAGTAATTTTTAGTGATTTATATTCCAACAATAAATAACGCACATAACTTTCAAATATCAACATTACTATTTTTATAGTAAATTTCCATTGAACTTGTACACTACTGTTACTATATATAAAAAATATATACATTATTTTTTAAGCTAAGCTTTAATGGCCGTGTATTACAAATATTTTAGTTTGCTGTCTGTAAATATATAATTAAGAAGTATGGTAATTCACGATCTCCATGCCAATGTACATTTGCTATTGAAAGCGCAGATTTCATAAGCATATATTATGATAAAACTTCTTCCTAACTCGCCTGACATATTAATATTTAAAATCAATTAATTCTTGCAACACAAATCATCACATCATATCGAAATGCTTACTATGTAGCTATGTAGTACGTTAAGTTAGCAGGTTTTCATATTTGAGTTATTAAAGAAACTGGGCAAATTTGTTTTCATATATTAGGTCCTTACATATGAAATTGGCGTTTTGTACGGGAGGAATATAAAGTCATTTTTTTTTGTTGTAAAATATATTTAATTAATCAAAGTATGCACCGTTGTTATCTATGCACTTTTGCCATCTCATAGGTAGTTCATCGATCCCTTTACTGAAAAAACCATGGGGGCGAGAATCAATAAACTCTTAGAAGGCGGTTTGGACTGCCGCATCGGAGTTGAATTTTTTTCCTTGTAAGAAGTTGTCCAAATTCCGGGAAAAATTGTAATCTGTTGGAGCAAGGTCCGAGGAGTACGGTGGATGTCGCAGACATTCCATTGTATCTCATCTAACATAGTGGTTGTTTGTTGTGCAGTGTGTGGTCTTGCGTTGTCGTGAAGCAGTAGTGGCCTAGAGCGATTGACCAATCTCGGTTGTTTAGCAGCTAGTTCTTCCTTCATGTTTAAAATCCCTTCATTATTGTGTCGGTTGAGGAAAGTAACACAGCAGTCGACGCGTGTTTGCAAGTTCGATTCACTCAATTCATCAGTTGAGACTGTTTTCAAAACTCAAATGTACCAGCTAAATGTAAAATTTATAAATTTGAATTTGGAATTCTTAACCAAAGAGGAGATATTTCAGATCAAAGTGGTCAGTACGACAAAACGCTAATATTAAAATATTGAACAGCTTCGTTGGTCTAGTGACTTGATATAAGGCCGCAGATCCGGAGGCTCTAGGTTCAATTCCCAGTTCGGGCCACTAAAAAGTTATTGGGTTTATCTATCAGAAAATTCTCAGTAACAGCCCGTGTCCTGCGGTGCATGTCCTGCGCCTGAACTCTTTCCGGTCGTATCGGATTGCCGTCCCATCAGATTATGAGAGTTAGGGAATAGAGATTGCACCTGTGTTTGCGCACACACTTGTGCACTATAATATCTCCTGCGCTTCTTGAGATTGGCTGCCGTGGCCGAAACGGAGGAGCAGATTCTATTGATATTTACAATAGTAAATAAATCAAAGATATAAATAAATGGGTTTTGAACCTTTACCTGTCACGGCATTGTCTTTCACACGTATAGCGTAATTATTGTCCTGAATAAATCATCCACTGACAACACTAATGGGCTGTTGTCGTACGAGTATATGTTATCTGTGGGTAATTATTTGGTTACTTGTTTGAAGGGAATCAATAATTTCAGGATGCTATTTATCGTTTGTTACCTAGCTGTAATATGAAACCATTGGATATATCTAAATAAAGCATCAATAATATTGTACTTTGTAACAACAACGAAATGGCGATCGCAGAGAAAATGTATAAGACACCGGAAACTGACTTCGGTTGGTTAGTAGGTTTTGTTTTCATACGGAAACTGTATTTGTGGAATGGTAAAATTGGTTGTATGTTAAAAATTGATCGTTATCATATATATATATATTGTATGTACACAGTTTGCCAACGTAATATTTTCGCTTAGTTTCTATCTCTATTGTTTAGGTACAATTAGTTTTAATAAAAGGGGTGTCCAATGGGGTAGCGTTTGTTGACCCTGAACATGTATAAATGGGAATGGGAATGCAGAGTAGCATACATTTTTTTTAATGAATAAGTGAATACTTCTTGAAAAAAGCAATAATGTTTTCTAAATTTACCTTAGTGTCAAAATTAAAAAAAAAAATACCGATGTGGATAAACCAAATAATGAGACGCCTGAGAATCGGTCATTCTTATATACACACAAATACTACGAAAGTCAGTTCAATATCATGAAAAATGATTGTACATTGTGATAGCAAATTGCTTTTAGAATTCGTTCTTAATTTGCTACAAGCAACCGTTAATGAAATCCATTTTAATGGCTGTAGGGCTGCCAACAATTTGCATTGAAGAGTAGTGAAGTTTCAACCTTAGTAAAGTATAGGCTGTATATCACGAGGTCCTGGACTTCATCTCCGGATGGGAACTAAAAAAAGTTATCGAATGTCAAGAAATTCTCAGTAGTTACCTGGAGTTTGAAACGTTACATTTCCTCGCTTCGAAATAGCGCCTAAAGCCGTCGGTCCTGCATCTGAACTCTTTCCGTTCGCGTCAGATTTACAGTCTAATCGAATTATAAGAGTAAAGAAATATACACTTGTGTCTTTGCACACATTTATACTTACAGGGTAGAAGGGCTTTGTGCAAGCCCGTTTGGGTACGTACCACCCACTCGTCACCTATCCTACTGCCTAATAAAAATATTTTAAAATCTAGCTTAAATTGGTTATTAAAATATTCCGCTGTGGCATAGACAGGAGCTCATTTTAAGCCAATCTAACCTAAATTATGTGATATTTTGTTATATATTCATACCTTCTTGAATTTTATCCGTGCAGTGACGGAGAAAGAATACATTTCACTGCCCCTCTCTTTCCCATGGGTGTCGTAAGAGGCGACTAAGGGATATCTGAGCGACCATCTGCTCATCTGGTGGTAGGATGCTAACATCCGCCTGGCTTGTTACCACCGTACGCATGGTGAAAAACTCGTGAAGTGGCTTGCAGCCGCGTTTCGAGGTCAGCCAGCGTACAGCCAGTGCCCGAGCGAGTATTGCTGCGATGGGTGTTGGTCCAGTGGAGACGGCTGTTGAACCAATGCCGGGGGAAACTGTATTGACCTGCCGGACAGGGAGACCCGAAGAAACGGCTGTTCCGCTGGCCGCCCGTGGCATAGTACAGGGGCCCGAGCGTGCCTAACCAGCTCTCGAGGCTGCCCCACCAGGCCACGCATAATCTCGGGGTGGACCGTCGTGCCGGTTGGTGACCGGAAGGTGGGGTCCCGGCGGCCACTTCCGGGGGGGTTCGGGGGCCCTTCCGTCCGGCGGATCAGTTCCTTTTTCGTTTCCTTTTTGGCAAACATTTGGGAAAACACGCCTCCATACTTTGCCCATCCCTATCGTGGCAATACGTCGCTCGCCTCACGTCTCTTTTCCGAATTTCCAAATGGTAGCGCAAATAAGGAATAACGGTCGTTCAGCGGTGGACACCCCCACCATACCCACGCTGTTTGAGGTCGAGTTCTCTAACATCCGAGGACTCCACGCTAACCTCAACGCTGTCCACCACCATATCGAGACAGCACGGCCAGCAATGTTGTTTCTCACGGAGACGCAAATACTCCGCCCTGCCGACACCAGCTACCTTAACTATCCCGGCTACATGCTTGAAGAATCTTTTAAAGCGAAAGCCGGAGTATGCTTGTTCGTCAGGGCGGATGTTTGTTGTCACCGATTGCGCTGCTTGGAGGACCCCTCCTTCTCCATGTTGGTGGTACGTGTGGACCTGGTTCGTCAGAGTCGAGTCTACGTGTGCCTCTACAGATCCCACAATGGTGACTTGGAGACAAGCCGATTATTCGACCATCTTAGTCGGGTGGCAGATGCTGCGCAAGAGCAGTTTCCTAACGCGGAATTGGTGTTTTTGGGGGATTTTAATGCTCACCATGAATCATGGTTGAAATCCCTCAAAACTGACCATGCTGGAAGAACTGCTCATGCTTTTGCTCTCACACACGACTTGACCCAACTGGTTGATCAGCCCACCAGGATCCCAGACATTGATGGGCAAGCGCCTTCTCTACTGGATCTTCTGCTGACTTCTCACCCGGTGGAATATAAGGTTGTGGTTCAAGCTCCACTTGGTTCTTCGGATCACGGCCTTATATCTACCAAAGTGCCACAGGTCAAGCTGCCGCCATCAGCGGTATGCAAACGTCGCGTTTGGCACTATAAGTCGGCAGATTGGGACGGTATGCGCGATTACTATGCGTCAGTCCCTTGGAAGGAACGTTGCTTCAGTGGGAATGACCCGACAGCTAGTGCCGCTGCTGTTGCTGATGAGATCATGTTAGGAATGTAATACTACATTCCTAGCTCAGATCTCATCAATAGGGGTACGCGTAACCGTTGGTTCACGCGTGAATGTGCCGACGCTGTATCATCTAAGCAGGCGGCATATCGCGCGTGGATCAACGGCTGCATTAGCGGGGCATCTAACATTGACTCACTGAAAGCAAACTACAATAAAAATTCCAAGTCCTGTAGGAAGGCATACACGAGAGCGGATGCACAGCGCATTGTACAGATTGGTCATGACCTTATTTCGCATCCTAGGGGCTCCCGTAGCTTCTGGCGTCTGACCAAGTCTGTGCAAAACAATTTCTGCCAACCTTCGCTGCCACCGCTCAGAAATCCGGACGGATCGCTAGCTCACAGTCCGCAGGAGAAAGCCGACCTCCTGGCTAAACTCTTTGCCGACAACTCTGTGATCGATGATTGTAGTGCGCAGCCACCAACAATACCTTCATGTGGCCACACGATGCCTGACATCAAAATCAGGCAACGTGATGTGCGTGCGGAGCTGCAATCACTCGATATACGGAAAGCTAGCGGTCCCGATGGAATACCAGCCATTGTGCTGAAGAAGTGCGCGGCGGAGCTGTCTCCTGTGTTAACGCGCCTGTTTCAACTTTCTCTCTCTTCGGGATGTGTGCCGGAGGCTTGGAGAAGAGCTAATGTGCAAGCGGTTCCCAAAAAAGGGGATCGGTCTGACCCGGCAAATTATCGGCCAATAGCTATCACCTCAGTACTTTGTAAGGTGATGGAACGGATTTTAAACAACCAACTGATCCATTACCTAGAAGATCACTGTCTAATTAATGATCGTCAGTACGGGTTTCGACCAAAACGGTCCACAGGTGATCTTCTAGCGTACGTAACGCACCTCTGGGGTGAAGCTATCGACAAGCATGGAGAATCGTTGGCTGTCAGCCTCGATATCTCCAAGGCTTTCGACAGGGTCTGGCACAGAAGTCTTCTCTCCAAGCTACCGGCATATGGTCTGCCTGCTCAGCTATGCACCTGGATTGCCAGCTTCCTACACAAGCGTAGCCTTCGTGTTTTAGTAGATGGTTGCGCTTCACAATTCTATGTAGTGAATGCTGGCGTCCCCCAGGGATCTGTGCTATCTCCCACACTCTTTCTTTTGCATATCAATGATATGCTCTCTCTTGGGAACATACATTGCTATGCAGATGATAGTACAGTGCATGGTGGATACCACGCCCGCGCAGTGGCTGGGCGGGCGGAAACTGAGGAGAGGCGGGAGAATCTTGTTATTGAACTTGATAGGACATTAGAGCTCATCGCCAAATGGGGTTCTGATAATCTTGTTGAGTTTAATGCCAAGAAAACACAGGTGTGCGCTCTCACAGCGAAAAAGTCACCATTTTACCCTCATCCCTCCCTCTGTGGCACACCGCTGATGATACAAAGCAAAATCGCCATGCTGGGGATGGACGTTCGCTGCGACCTTAGTCCAAGGGATTACATCGAGGCTATTATAAAAACAGCTTCACGAAAACTCGGAGTTCTGAACAAGGTGCGGCGTTTTTTCACGCCACAACAACTGTGCCTGTTATACAAAACACAGGTACGGTCTTGCGTTGAATATTGCTCGCACCTTTGGGATGGCTCCGCTAAGTACCTTATGGAGGCCTTGGACCGGTTGCAGCGACGTGCAGTACGCATTATTGGCGACGTAAAGGTCACAAACACCCTTGAACCTTTACAATTGCGTCGTGAGATAGCAGCACTGAGCGCTTTCTATCGTCTGTATAACGGCGAGTGCTCTGAGGAATTATTCTCTCTAATTCCTGCTTCCCCCTTCCTTCTTAAGTCCACGCGAGCTGGTTCTCGATGTCACCGCCTAACTGTGACATCAATTCCATCGCGCACAAAGAAATTTGGTAACTCCTTTCTTTGTCGCACTACCAAAGAATGGAATTCCTTACCAGCTCACGTGTTCCCCTCCTCTTACAACCCGGGTTCCTTCAAACGAGGCGTGAAGAGGCATCTTGCGGGCCGGCAAGGCGGGGACGGCTAGTACAGAACATTCTTCCCGACTGTACTGGCCGTCGTCGCGTTTGGACTCTACTACCACTTACCATCAGGTGGAGTAGAGTCATTTGCCTTCCCGGGGCATATAAAAAAAAAAAAAAATTATACTGTTTTGGACGTTGCGTCCATATATTTGTTTTTTTTTTTCTTTTTTGATACCCCTGATAAGATTTGTACCACTTAAGGAAATGGGTCAAGGATAGTACTATAATAATAGAAAACCAAGTTACTAACTTAGTAACCTAATTAATTAATTTACTCAATAACGGTTATACTAATGCTAGCATGTTTGCTTTCTTTAATTTTCATGTGTTCTGCTTAATTTCGTATGTCTTAACTCGTCTGCCATTTCTCGACTTGAAATTTTCGAATTAATTACTAACAAACGTGATACGAGCGAATTTTACGTCCAAACGTTACACACGAAAACGTTGCACTTGAATTCTACCTTGAACTCTCGTCGCGACCAATAAGCTTAAACTTCAAAAAGAAACATTCTGAATTTAAAAGTACAGAATGTTACTAAATATATGCGGGTAAGCGATTTCGATTGTATACCTATATTATTATTGATCATAACTCACGGACGAGTAGATAGACGAAATGTCAAAAGGACAGTTCTTAGTGTTAGTTTCTCTTTTCCGTTGAATGAACACTTAAAACAAAAACCAATAGTACTTTATTTTAATTAGTTTGACCTATTAATTTCACATAAAAATTACAATAATCAATAATAATAATCACATTTATTTAACCAAAGCTACTTAGATATCAAATAAGTTACTTTCACAAACCTGAAAGGCTGAAACCGATTTAGTCAGTGCCTCGCGCGCGTTATTGTCACACGTGTCGCCATCTTGTTTTTATATTTCCCGCCGTTTTTATATTATGCAAATCGAATTTAGAATTTCAAAGAAGAAATTATTTCGTGTCTTTAATAATTAAAATAATGCTGTCAATTAATTGATATGTGAAAAGACTGATGTGTAGTGAACACGCATCGATTTATAAAAATACTGTTATTTTTTATTCAAGTGACATTATTAATACAATATTAACTATAAAAAAATCTCCTTTTTTTATAAAAAAAAATATAGTAACCATTATTTGTGTAATAAATGTTCTAACCCGCATTCGCTAAGCACTTAATGTTAAACAATACTTATCGAAAACAAAACGGTGTAAATAAGTAAAACAGATTATCTACGTGTATACCTAAAAATATATTTCCTAAAAAAATGTCAAAAATGACAATATCTCTAATATACGCCCAAAGTAAACAATGGTTGAAGCCATGGCACTGACGAACTTGAGTTTGTTTCGTCCGAAGAAGACTGATATGGTGTATCGTCAACGTCAAGCGACGCCTATGAAAGCGCCGCCCACTGCACTGTCAAAAATCCTCTCACGAAGCGCTGAGACCTTGGTAGCTACAACTAGATGCGGTAAGATTTTTAACAACATACATCTTAGTGAGCCAGTGAAATTACAGGCGCAAGAGACTTAACATCTTAGTTCCCAAGGTAGATGGCGCATTGGCGATGTAAGCGATGGTTAACATTTCTTACAATGCCAATATCTATGGGCGTTGGTGACCACTTATCATCACGTGGCTCATATGCTCGTTCGTAGGTAGGCACCTATATTCCAATATATTTTCAATAAGAAGAAAAAACTTAACTACAAATGTTTCTATAGAAATCATGTCTTTTAAACTTACTAGTACAATATTAATGTAAATTATAAATTAAACAGCTCTGACGTTTACTGAACTGACTGCTGTTTCGCTGTATAATGTTATATTTAATTACATATTCAGTATTATGATATAAAAAGTAAGTTAATAAGAAAAACTTGTCCAAAACTTCGAATTTTCTGATTTGCAAATAAAATAGCTCAACGTAATACAGCCCGCTTAACGATGTCCAAGTATCATAAATGCAGAATCGATCCTGAGAACAGCCTACTGGCATTCCCACTAGCTTTTTTTTTTAATTTCAAATACGTTGGCAGACTGGTCCGCCTGATGGTAAGTGGTTGCTAAACAACTTTAATAAGTAAGTCCGATTGAGTTTTTTTCTTAAAATATTTCAATGTGTAATATTGTTGAGGTATAATTAAATTTGTTTTAAAGTGAACATAAGCATAGCTCTAAATCTTCTTAAAAGAAGATTTAGACCGTATCCATCACACCTATTAAATACGTGCAGTATTTTTTATGTAATGTTAAAATGCTTTTCATTACCTTATAACAATACATTTTTATTTCGTTACGTACAGGCAAAGAAATCAAGACCCGCAAAGCAAGAAGCACCGAACAACCAGGTGAAAGCATTGTGAAGGGGGGCAGCTCCCTCGTCCTGCCATCACTAGGCAAGTGGGGTGACGAAGACAGTCTGAAAAGCAGGTCGAGAAATGGGAGGTAAGCAACTATCACATATTATACTAGAAGTTTTATTTTATACAGTTTAAGCCCAAAAAAATCGTACCGAGTTTAAAAATATACATATTCTTAGATCTATATATAATCTCTACAAAATCAAAACTTACAGGATTTTATTTAAAACCTAAAAAAACTTTAATAATAAATAAAAAAAGACTTTTATTTTAAAGCCTTGTAACCAATATACATAAAATATACCAAAAAATTAAGCGCATTTCTGAGAATTTTAGTTATAGTATAATATTACTATATAAGTTTCAACTCATCCAATTTTATATCAGACTACTAATGTGACAATCGTTAATTTAACGTTTTTGTTTAAAATAAGTAACAAAATTTATATCCTTACACAAAATAGATAAAATTACACCTCGAACGGGTCGATTGCTATTCTATTGGAGTCTCTACAAGTTTACACTACAAGACGAATTATTTCCTAATTACAATTAATTTATATTATATTTTATGCTGTACATTGTCTGTCAGTATTTAAAACAATACATATATACATAAACAACCATGTGGAATAGAAGACTTATAAAACATTCAAAATAATCATAATTTTTTTAAAAAAAGAAAAAAAATTAAGAGTATATAGAGGAGGAGGTCAAACTAATGAGGTTCAATGGTAAGGCGAGTAGTATTTTGTAAGATCCACTGATTATGTCCTTCTGACTGATTTCGGCCACGGCGGCCCATTTCAAGGGTGATTATCGAACTGCACAGGACATATTATAGTGAACATGTGTTTGCGTACATGTGCACTCTCTATTCTCTCACTTTTATAATCCGATGGGACGGCAAATCCGAAAGGACCAGAAAGAGTTCAAATGCAGGACCAACGGCTTTTCGCCCTTTCCAAGGCACGGGAATGACCATGTTATAATTAGGGCAATATTTGTTGTTTTATTTCAAAATATGTTAAACGTAAACACAACACGTATTATATGTGTTGTGTTTACGTTAATTAATTTTAGAGCCATACTTGCGCGTCACATGGGACATTCTCATGTTTTCGTGTTAGCTTATAAATTAAACTTAGATTAATGATTAGAATTATTTCTGGTCAACATGGATGGCCAACGGCCAGTGTCTATTTTATATTAACTTACCAAAGCGTCGATAGCGCAATGGTTTACGGGCAGCCTGACGAAATAAATATCGCAGATTCGATCCTCTTGGGCTATTGTAGTTCTAACTCCTAACACAAGCTTTACGCTTAATTGGAGGGGATAAATAGGAATATTACTAATTCTTAAATAATGTATATTGCCAATATAATATTATACTTTATTTCATTATTTTTTTTTTAAAACGTTTATATTTTTTGATACGCAATTGCAACGTTTTCCAATTTTATTTCGTTCCATTTGAACGAACATAATTCTTATTTGAATTATAGATATAAATATTTAAATTTATAGGTAACAGCGGTAGTCTAAAATTAAAAAAAAAATGTTTTTGGTCTCTTTCGTAAATAGCCATATTAACTTAAAAAATGATAGTTATTTTGCAATCACAGACATACACTTCAATTTTAATTTTTGTATATAAGCCTTGTATATAGTACACAATAAAGATAACGTATGTTAGTTAACATAAAGTTATGTTTCTATACTTTTGATCCACTCAACCGATGTTGATGAAATAAAGACTAAACGGTACCTTAGAATACTCCTTATAATAATTCAATTATTTCCGTTTGATTCGAGTAAATTAAGCCTAAAAAACACAAAACTCTTAGCTATAGTACTCAAATCCACGGAAAAAAAAAATTAAATTGGTATACGAAACGGAAGTCAAGTGAGTGTCCTAAGTAAATATTTAATGAATGCAATCAGTTCACCCTAGCAGTTAGCCGGCACTTCGTAAGTCGACACGCGAACCCCACAAATTGCCTAATAAGCTAATGCAGGAACACAGGTTCTGTAATATATAACAAAATACTCCTTGAGATAATATACTTTGGATTTTATTTAAAGTTGATAAAATATAACATGTGCCTAGACCACATCATACGTACAAACTCCGAGGATCTTGGAACACAGGATTGGTAGAAGAAAATGTACATGAATGTACATTTAAAGCACATATTAGTTACGATAGAACAGGGTATGAATAAATTCACTAAGAACCTGTAAATGTGTAAACTGTTTGGTGGTAGAATATATGATAAGTAGATACAGTACAGTAACAGCCTGTTAATGTCCCACCGCTGGGCTAATGCCTCCTCTCCCTTTGCTCCAATGCGGGTTGGTAGAATACACACGTGGCATAATTTCAATGAAATTAGACACATGCAGATTTCCTCACGATGTTTTCCTTCACCTTCAAGCACAAGATGAATTATAAACACAAATTAAGCACATGAAATTCAGTGGTGCTTGCCCGGGTTTGAACCCACGATCATCGGTTAAGATTCACGCGTTCTTATCACTAGGCCGTCTCGGCTATTTTATAAGTGGGTGCTACCTACCTTCCAGCTTTCACAAAGCCCTACCACAAAGGTGTATTTTGTGGTAGGGCTATGTGCAACCATAATAACATTACCAAAAATCAAATCAAATCAAATGTTAACATTTTATTTGTTAGTGACGTTTTATGTTCAATTTCCATTAATCTATTTTCAATTAAGCTCTTCAATCGTCTGGAAATTTTACTTATTTATTTACTTATTTATTATTTATTGATTTAATATGTTCTTCCCAGATTCTTGAGGTACCTACTTTTTTTATAAAACGGTAGGTTTTTTACTGTTAATAATACAGAATACTAAGGAATTATAATGTTTCTATATTTTATAATAATATTTAAATTTCTATATTTTTTTATATTTTTTTCTATATAATATTTAATATATATTTCGTACGCAAATATATTTTTTCAATAGGAGTTAATGTAAAACAAATAAAAATAAATAGAAATAAGTCAGGTATTGAAAGTTTACTGTAATGAAAATAAAGAAAGCCTTAATTAAAATAAAAGGTTTATTTAAATCAAAAATTAAGCTACTGTCCTTCGACATGAAGATAAATATTTAAAGCGTGATTATTAGATTTGTTATTCTATAGAAATAACAACATAAAAGCATAGATTAGTCATATATGTATGCGTATCCGATGGTACTGTTATTTCTTTCGATAGAAGTTCAAATCATATTGAATAACATTTTACGTAATATACCAGTTGAAGATATTGATTCTGCTATTAAGTCAAATAGCGTAATACGTTAATAATATGATTTAAACAAGGATTTAGAAGGAGAAACGGATAAATTATTAGTAAAGTTTTAATAGAAAATAAGAAAACCAAGCAGGAATAATTATTTAACTATATAATCACTATATCTTAATTACTTTATGTAAAACCTCTTTCAATATTGGGAAAAATTTAAAATTATTACACAGTTATTTTTTTAAAGATTTAAAGAGAATCTGAATTGAACAATAATAAGCCGAATATTAAATAATATAATATTAATATTTCACTGAAATTCTGCCACATGTAAATTCCACCAAGCCTTATTGGAGCAGCGTGGTGGAATAAGCTCCAAACCTTCTCCTCAAAAAGAGGAGAGTAGAGAGAGGAGGCCTTTAGCCCAGCAGTGGGACATTCACAGGCTGTTACGGTTACGGTTACGGTTAAGCCGAATAATTCTTTCGGCGACATATTCCAATTCGATATTCGAATAAGCTAATCTCGTTGACTACTCTCTCTTGAGATTGGCCGCCGGGGCGGAAGTCGGTCATGATGACATTTTCATTATTATTCGAAAACTCTTATATTTTAAAAATCATATTAATGCTATAATAAATATAAAATTATGTGTAATCATCACACCTTCTATTGTTGTAAAATAATTTCTAACCAATTTCTCCAAAACCGAATGATTCAAAGAATTTCATGAATCACATTACTGACTCCAACACGCATTGCGGTTACTTAAAAGCCTTAGCTTCAGCGTTACTCATGTTCTTAATAGAACTGTGATTTTAATTGAAAACATCGAAACGCGAAATTTGGATATATCTAAGAAAAAAACAAAAGACTTGTTTAAGTTGGAAAGCCCTTAATTTTAGGCGTGACGGTAGAATGTCCTTACTACTTTTTTATTCCGTAAGGAATATTTTTGAAAAACGTGTTCGATCACTACAGTATATTTGTTACTACGATCAAGATAATATAATATGAACATACACATATATAATATGTATTTAGTTAAAGTTAAGTCAATTAGGCTGTTGTAAGTGTGAGTGATTTGCTACTTTTTCCAAAAAATAAAATTTAATAAAACTTTATTAAATTGTCTTTTAATAAAGCATTTCGTTCAACTTAAAATACGTAATTACTACCAGCCGCGCCCGTGGTTTTACCTGCGTTAAATTTGTTTTAAACATGGAATTTTAAAAAATCCTAATCAGAAATCGAAGATTGCTTAATTGTTCGATATTACACAATGAGATATATATACATATACGTATACGTATACATACGTATACGTACACATGTATGTATATATGTAATATATAATATAAATTCTTTATTCTTCTTTAATTTATTTGTAAACGTGTTGTTTACGCGATATCTTTAAAAATGTTACGTTGGAGCGAACGAAGCTGAAAATGTGAAATTGCATGATGAGTTAGTCTATAATTGCGATGTATAATGTTAATGTATTATTATTTTAAATTTTTATTTTCTGGGACAGACATGTAAAAACATTGTACATTGTGTTGGCTTCCTATAAACAAAAAAAATATATATTTGAAAAATCCTATAATAATCTAATTAGTCACATTTAACAATTTTTACATTTAAGGGTCAAAATAACAAAAAATGCGATTCGATACAATGCGAATTCGCAACATAGTTAAACTGAACTGAACTGAACCACGCGTGCGGCAAAGTGTCTCACTACAGTGGTAATGTGAATCTTTTTACATGATCTACAAAAAATTCTTATGTTTTTGCGATTCGTCGTTTAAGTTCGCACATTTCTGACAAACAGACAGACCGACAGACAAAAATAAAAACAATGCTTGTTTCGGTTTTGGTCAACAGTCATATTAACTTTAAAAAGTACAAATATTTTTAAATATTATACAGACATTTTAATTAAACTTATTTCCTAAAGGTGTGCTTAATATTATTTGGAAACAATGAATATATACTATATCTATGAAAATATTCGCACACATTTTAACACCTAATACAAATTATTTTCCACAAAGATTTAAGACCTACAAAACCTTGGTCTATATTACAAATAAAGCAATACAAAAACTGAGCTGGTACGTTATTGTGTGATAGGATGGATGAAGGTTAGTTATTTAGACTACATCGTTTAACCGTAATACTTTATTGAGCCACGCAGACAATTAATGGTTTAAACTGATTTATATTGAATATAGCGGCCACAGCTGATCAGCCTATCCAATCACAAGAGAAGTATCTCTCACCTTATAGCGCGTGTTTTCTATAATTTTATCTTAATATAATACACTTAATAATGATATAACATTTATAGTGGAGTTCATTTGATAAAGTATTGCATTTAGGTGGGAACCTTGACATTAGCCGCCGTTTTAATGGAAGATCGATGTGTTAAGCTGTCAGTTCGAGGAAGTCATTTGAATATTTAACGAGCCCTTCAGATATACGTATAATGTGTTAACATTGAAATCGAGTTTAGTCCAAAAAAATTGCCAAAATGTAATACTTTTTTTGGTATATTAATATTTAAGTTAAATATAATTATATAAGTAAACTAATTATTTAAATAGAACAAGGAATATATATTATAAAAGGTAGTGAACATCGTATTGTCTGTTAGTAAACGTAGCAATATAAAAACCTACACAATTAATTACTAATTATTATGCCAATTACCTTTTTCTCTTCTTTCTTCTTTTGGTAAACATATTATAGGCTTTAAAACTCTGCATCAGGTTCTGGGAATGATGTTTTTACATTATAAACTCTTAGATATCTCTAAAATGAGATATCTAAGAATTCGTTGTTTTTTAATCTAATTAAATAGTTTTTAAATTATTTGAGATTCTATTATATAAATATGTATATACATTGTTTCTTAATATTTTTTGATTACGAGATCGAGGTGGCAAAATAGGTGGTAGGTGGTTATTAATATGTATCAATATTAACATTTTTAATGCAATTTATTTTTAATTTGTACAAAGAGTGTATACAACAACAAATAACAATAACTTTTTACTCGCCATTTATTAAAAATCAACAAAAGAAGCTACGATATATTGAAAGTTGCTTTAATAATAATAGTTTTATTCAAAGTTTCGTTTCCTTTTTGACATTGACGTTCGACAAACAACTATTAAATATGGCGGCTGTCAGTAATTACTTTGTGTGTATATGACGTAAAATATTTTTTTTGTAATAAAAGCCTGCAAGTAAATGTACACTGCTGAACAGTCATTTAAATGCTTCATAGTTTTAATGATCCCATATGGCATTATTTATAGTGACATACCACAGGCATTGTAATTTAGGTATATCTGTATAAATAGGCTTGTCTGTCAAACGATTTTCTTTTTTTTTGTTTTGTAGCTATTGATAAGCGTTAGTGTAGAGAACACTCAACCAATTGAACAAAAATTGGAAATAAGAGTAAAAAAAGTTTTCTAAAGATATTAATACAAGTATTCCTCAAATAATGATTTTACGGACGAATTTCGAAAACTGGGCAAACAATAGTAAAAACAATTTGAATAATACTTGGTCCTTATCCAATAAGCCGAGATGACCCAGTAATAAGAACGCGTGAATCTTAACCGATGAATTTGGGCTTAAACCTGGGCAAGCACTACTAAATTTTTAATGTGCTTAATTTGTGGTTAAATTCATCTCGTGCTTGACGGTGAAGGAAAACATCATGAACCTGCATATGTCTAATTTTACTGAAATTGCCACATGTATATTCCACCAACCCGCATTGGAGCAGCGTGGTGAAATAAGCTCCAAACCTTCTCCTTGAAAAGTAAAATATTATTTCCAAATGATTCACCTTGAGACTAGACAGCGGACAGTGTTTGCCCCTGAAAAACAAGCAAATTATTCAATAGATAACTTATCTACATGCTACCCTGCCACTCTACTGGAAAGAGATACACCTTTGCTTCTAAATCGTCAGAGTTCCTCATACTTTTAAATAATCCAGAATCACTCACGTTATTTATCGATGAACACGCACCACTTTTTGGAATGCCTACTATTTTCATCCAGTTGAACTCATGTCACCGTATGCTAGTGTTCCCGACGCATGACGAGTATTTCTCGATAAGTTTTTTTTTTATTCAGTAGATATGCGGAAGAGCATATGGCCCACCTGATGGTAAGTGTTCACAAACACCCATAGACATTAGCATTGTAAGAAATGTTAACCATCGCTTACATCGCCAATGCGTCACTAACATTGGGAACTAAGAGGTTATGTCCTTTGTGCCTGTTATTACACTGGCTCAATCGCCCTTCAAGCCGGAACGCAACAATAACAAGTACTGCTATTTTGCGATAGAATATCTTATGAGTAGGTGGGTACCTACCCAGACAAGCTTGCACAAAGCACCAGTATAATAAATGAATCCGGATAAGTTGATAATAATAGCATAGATTTATAAAGTACTTGTGTTTGCCTGCGTGTTACGGGGAGGAGTTAGTGGTAAGCATAAAAAAGTAATGTCCTTCCTTGGGGTTCAAAGTTGAACCTTGAAGGGTTTATACCGAATTTCATCAAACAAACATCAAACGTGTGTGTAGCTTTTTTGTGATTTGTATTTACGTTATTTAAAGTGCCATTATTATTTTATTATGTTTAAGCTCTTAAAGGAGTGACATGATTATTATATGACCAAATTACAAAAAAAAAATGTCCATATTTTTAATACCAGGCAGCATCTCAAACTTAAATGGAAATTTGAACATTTTTTATTACAAAATATTTTGTACTTAAGGTCCAAGGAAATTACATATTCAAACTTCTACGCTTTCGACCGCAACTAAGATAATTTACACTGATTTCTGTTATTTGTTAATCAGCATTAAATTATATTAAAATAATGGTGTAAATATGAAATAGTTAGTATGTAAATATAATGTGACCGTTATATTCTATGCGAATGCACTTGGCTTAGATCCGTGCCATCGATTTCTTTGCATAAAATATGAATTATCGTTCAAAGTTTGTTTGTTGCTTAAATTCGGTTTATAAAATACTTGGATGTCATGTTCAGAAGTCAAATCAATATTATAAGTAATGTTTGAGATTGTTAATAATTTATATTTTGTGGTATATAATTATTGAAAAGAAATATTCGTTAACAAAACACTATACACTAAAATATTTAGAACAGTTTGTTGTTATGAAAGGAAATTTTTCTTTTTTGTTATAAAACAATAATATAAAGATTAAATCAAACAGACAATCGCTAAAACCACAAAGTATTCGATAATCCACCAATGCAAAGTCATAACATTAATCATACAGTTGATGTAACATTTGAATATACTTAGATTTTATGGTAAATCTTGATAATAATTAATAATATTATTCTTTTTAATATGAAAAAAAATATCTGATTGGGACAACCTTGGTAGACTTCCACAAACTTAAACAATACAGACAAAAACAGTAAAAACTTCCGTAAGAAATGGTAATTTCGGTAGCAACAGTATTATAATTACGTATTTGTATTTGCAGCGGTAGTAGTAGAACCGGCAGCGTGGACAGGAGCACACAAGGATCCATAGCCAATCTAAACGCTGATGAAGATAATATAAATGTTGTAGTCAGGTAAGATTATACATAATGTGTAATCCCAAATAACGTCATCGTATCAGATATATCACACCGTTTTTAAGTGCAAAACTTGTGTATATTTAATATCTGTTTGAGAAAATGAATAAAGACCACATCGAAATCTTTGTCAGTACTTCAAGCCGATTATAAATAGAATAAATCTAGGGTAATATCATCTCCAATGCCAGGAGTATATGACGCAATACCCAAAGTAGACATGGGTTTCGACACTTAGTATAATGACTTCAGAAAGAAGGTCTCGAGGTCAGAAGGCTTATGCTTCATTTTGTAGTTGTTCTATTAATTAATTTCATCGACCCTATTCTAGTACACGTTGTATTTACAAGTGACTGGCATAAATGGTTAACATTTAAACATTAACTGTCATACTAAGCTCGAATTTTTGTTGTGTTATATGTGTACTACTGTTGGAGTGCCTTCTAATTATCTAAATAAATAAATAGCCTTATATGCTAGCCAATTAACCAAGTAACCAACTTATATACAATATTAATAATTCATTGACATTTGTACATTATATTGTGTGGAAGTTAAATATCGTAATATTTCTAGAGTTCGTCCAGTTAATGACAAGGAACGTTCGCTGCGTGAGCGACACATGTTAGAGTTCCCGGGTAAAGGGCAGATCATCTGCCACGGAACGACGCCGGGACAGAAGCCTAAACTATTCTCATACAACGTTGTCTTTGAACCAGCTGCAACACAAGTAAGTAGACTCAATTCACTCCAATTTCACAAGATTATGCCAATTATTTCAAAATATTCAATCATTTACACCTGACTCAGCTGCTACTCAGTTGTGTCATTTGGTCTCAAGCGAATTTGTAAAGAATTTTAACGCTTCATCGCTTATTTATAATTCTAAACAACAATATTTTCTTAAAATTGTTAAGCTATACCTAAATAATAAAATTAATACTCCGGTTTCTACAAATTTCGTGAATTTCTTTAAATAGTCTAGTCACACAAGACATTCTATCGACAAAAAGCAATGTTTTGCTCTGTTTTTATTTTTATTTTTAAAAGAATGTTAGCAATGCCCGTTTTAAGGAAATTACAAATATTCATACTTACCCCAATTAAGCGATGATGAAGATGAAGTCATTTGATCTTCAACATTAGAAATAAATTATTTAATTATTATAAAATGCATGATTATTTAAATTTATACTTTAAATAATTTCAATTAGGATTTCGCCAAATGATTTTTTAAAGTTTTTTTTTTATTATAACAATGACATTTATTTATAATTAATAAAATTAATTTTAACATATAAAAAAAATTACTGATGATTTTTAATTTAATTAGATTAAATCTGGAAGTGCTATGTACACTTGTAATTGTCATGCATATAAGATATACTATTATTGTTTTATAAGTTCATTTTCTCAATGCTTTATATGTATGTTGTAAGTGTGCCTTTACAAATAAATAAATAAATGATAATATGTCAAGTAAGTTGTCGAGTAGGTTTTTTTTCTAAACATTATAAATGCCAGTTAGCATATTTTTTTTAATATAACCGTCAACATTAGAAAGTAATAATGTTATGTCATTTAGATATATTTATTGTTGGTAAGTTTTTCTGCAAGTAGAGCGGAAGTCCACCATTCGTAACCATGATAATACTAATGTACCTTCCATTAGTATAGTCATAGTTAAACAAACTATTGTAAAATAAAAATCAAGTAATATTTGTAATTAATAAGCCTTATTGTAAATATTCACGCAATTGAAGATTTTATGACCGTTTTTTATAGGAAGATGTTCTTGAATATTCTGGTATAAAACGTCTACTAGAGATGGCGGTCGAAGGGTTCTCGTGTACAGCCTTCTGTTACGGACAAACGGGCAGCGGGAAGACTCACACTCTCACCGGACCACCGGGACTCGTGAGTTATTTCTAATTACGCCCAGATTTTTTAGCTATAATAAATTGCCCTCCCGGCGAATATAAAAAAAAAAAAAAAATACCATAACGATACTCCACTATTATATTGTAAAGTAATTTAATCAATCTAGCAGTAACAGCATGTGAATATCCCACTTCTGGGCTAAGGCACGATCTCCTTTTTTGAGGAAAAAGTTTGGGCTTATTCCACCAAGAGGATCCAACGGGTTAGTGGAATACACGTGAATACATTTCAGTGAAATTAAACACATGCCGGTTTCCTCACGATGTTTTCCTTCCCGTCAAGCACGAAATGAATTATAAACACAAACTAAGCACATTAAAATCATTGGTGCTTTCCCACGATCATCGGTTAAGATTCACTGGGCAATCTCAAACTTTATATAATCAATCATATTGTTCATAAAAAAAACAAATGTATTCACAATTAGGACGCATTAAATAGATACATCGAAGAGGCGTTGCATGTATTTTTTATATTTATATAATAAATACTAACGAAATTAATTATCTGCACGATCTGCTATCTTGTCGACCAGATTGATATATGTTATAAGTACAATAACAGATAGGTGTAAACTGACATTGTAACTAGTGGCTTTAACATCTCGTTCTTGCAGTGCCGGTGTCTCGTTTGCTTTCGTAAAATAACTTATTTTTTCTATTTTCTCCTATTTAATATAGAATACAGTCCTAGGAGCACCGGAAAAAATATTTTATCGTCAATCGAAAGCCAGAAGGACGTAAAATTCGGTGCAAAATTTACCTAGATTAAGCGAAATAAAATTAATAAATCAAAAGTATTCTTCCTCAATTATATTAAAAATCTTCTATACTACTAAATAAACTAAAATAAATCATAATGTATTTTTGACGATTTAGTTCTTAAGCTTTCAAAGCCTATTCCAGAATCCAAACTCAACGAATACTGGCATAGTTTTATAAGACACGGTAAATTGATTAAATATGCACGACACAAAAATTAAGCATGTTACCTTTATCAAAATATCTTTTCAATGACAATCATTTGGAATAAAAGAACCGCGTAAATATTAAACAATGATTTATAAAAGTCGAACATAATGTGGATAAAGGCTTATTAAAACTGTGGACGTAAAAACACATCGCGTGATAAAACCACTATGCTGTCATGTTCATAACACGCTTATTATCATTATAGAAAACATTTTGAACTTTTAACGTTTTCCGAAGCTTTCGATTAATATCCTTGTTATAGTATACAAAAATAAATATTATATAAACAATAATTGCCTCTACTGGTCCGGAGGGCTGGTTCATTTTTCGCCCAGAGAATCGGAATTGCGATTCAAAGGGGAAACGCTGCTATCATTCTTGCCATCAATCCACCCTATTACGATTTGTACGGTAAATATTTTTTTTGTGTATGTATAATAAAATATTTATTATAATTTGGAAACATGATATCCTGGATATTTAATGGAAAAAATAGGAAGAAGAGCGTCACAAAGGTTGTTATCAGTGTCTTTCATTGGTGGAAACATACATTTCATATTATTCGAAAGATTAATTACAGGATTCTGTCAAGGTTAACTCGGTCCAAAATATTTTAATTTCAATTATCTCAAATTATAATGAATATATGTTTTACTTTCAAATTTCGATAAATTGGACTTTATTGTATTATTATCACTATGTGTCGTTAGGTCTTATCTTTCAATTCACCATGTACATATTGATTGTGACAGAGGAAGGTAGGTACCACTCATCAGATATTCTACCGCAAAAGATAGGTGGCGCATGGGCCATGTAAGCGATGATTAACATTTCTTACAATGCCAATGAATACTATAAAAAAACTCTACGACTATTTGTAGTAAACCTTCCTAGCTGTTTTACTCACACTGTCTGCACGGGATAGCAGGAATATCATTTATGTCTTGGAAATAAGCAATGAGCTGAACAAAATCGTAAAGCGCTAAAAAATAGCCTTTCTAGGTTTAGTTTAAAAATATATTAATAATTAATTAATGCATATTTTTATTATGCACGGTAAGATTGTGTCAAAACTGCGGTCGTTTCCAATAAACGATTCTTGATTTGTTATATATTTCTACTTTTAATATTGTACTTCATAAATCTAATTTAAAAATATATACAATAAATTTTATTATAATTTGATTATGATAATCAAATTAATAAAAAAATATTATAAGAGTAAACTAAAATATCATCACGAGATCTCATAAACTATCCGCCCGTTTGATTCAAAATTGGACGTAGTTTTTCAAAAAGAATCCAACCCACAAAATGTTATTTTTGAGTTATTCAAGTTTAAAGCTGTATTTGCTCCTAGATGTGCTTGTTTGTATTTATCGCTTCCTGGAGAAATATTTGTATAAATGTATCATTTTTCATACAAATAATAAAAAATAATAATAATTTCATACAATATTTCTCGAGATATTAAAATAAATATATGCATGTATCTTTTTTGATAAAAACCATTTTCAATGAGAACAAGTCCATATTCAATTCAGCAAAACGATCCAATGTAGCAATTAATACTTGGATAAGTAATTTATTCAAAAAAACAACATATTTATTTGTGTATTAGTATCAAAATATTAATTTGCTTACGCATTTTCTACCATAAATAGTAATTTATGACTTTTTTAAGTGAGTATCTTATAATTACCATGACGCTTTTTTTGATAATGCTATTATAATGCTATTGTCTAATGAATCTTCATCCTGTCTAACGTCTATATTGAAGTCCGGTTCACCACCAAACCCATCAATATCGTTTGAAGACTAGGATTACCTTTAAGCGATTTGTAAAAATCCATACAGTGTTTAGGAATATACTCAAATAAGGATTTTGAATTTTCATATAAATAGTGTATTTCTCTTCTCTCTTCGGCAAAATTTCCTTTTTTTGTAGCCAGTTAGCTTTGGTCTTATCCGAGAAAACTTTTCTATTTACTATATTTTTCTCTAATTTTCTCCTACTTAAAAAGTCGTTCTTGTCCATTCTTTGGACTTGTAGAGGATTATTTTTTTTTACTATTTTTTATGACTGAATTATATTCATCTACTAAATTGATATCAATTCTTTCGTGATATTTCATTTGTGTCTCAATTTTGGACCGGATTCAAGATCTTTGAGTGTGACTGTATTTAATGTTTTGTGTGAATTTAATAATGCCTTTAGCAAAAGTACAATTTTTATATTACGGTTTTGGCCCCCGCAACGTTCACTCCACAAAACTATTTTTTTTTACTTTCGGATTTATATTATTTTTTATATATTTTATTAAACACGATCCCACTTCTTGGGCACCTCAACCTGCTTCGCCTTCTAGCCATACATAGCAGTGACCATTGTTATCGGAGCCCGAATGAATGCCGCAGTTATACAGCCATTATTGACGTTTGTAAAAAATTATGTTCGTAGGGATTCGAGGTAGTGGAAGTGTTTTTTCTAAGTCGAACATTCAAAACTTTCCTCCGATTTCGCTTTTATTAAATCTTTTTCATATTGTTTCTTAAATCCTCAGCTCGTTTTATCTGTTTCATTCTTTCTTCATTTCGTTTTGTTTGTTCTTCAGTACAGTATTTAATTTTATTGTTAAATGCGTCACACCTACTACAAGTACTTATCTTTTTTTACCGGTAGCAAAATATGACTAAATAACATATTTTTTATGATATCATCAAGTAATAAATTGAAATGTTTTAGTTTTTTATCACAAATGCGAAGATTCGATTTAATTAAATTATAGATACATTATTGTTTTATACGATTTATGTGTATGGGATCATTTTTATTTTTTTCATCAACACTTATTAGATATACGGAAATGTATTTAGCGAAATAGATCCAAGCGGCTTGATTCGTTTTTGTGATTTAATGCACAAAGAAAAACAACAAAGCATTGATTTGAATTAAATATCATTAATATAAAACGATCCATATGACTTGGATTCTTTTTAACATAATCGTGTTGGGCCAGTTACTTGAACTGACAATTTTACAATATGATCCAAAGAGAAAGGTTCGTTTTTACGAAATTAATATACGATTCCGCCATATTGTGGGTTACCTACGTCACATAAAACGTCATCTATTCGTGTTTTACTTGCGGTGTATTTGCTCGAAAATATCAACCTTTACGACTACTTTGGTATACTAAACTCATTTTTGATCATGTTGTGGGTTTGATCCTTTTTGAGAAACTACGTCCAATTTGTCACGGTTACTCCTTTTCCGTCCTAGGCGCTCACTTAGAACATAAAATACATTTTTCTTCTTATCTACCCGTGCAAAGCCTTTACCAAAACAAAATTATCGTTGTAACTCGATATGAAAAAATATGAATTTCTACAATAAGATGTATAAGCTAATCTATTAAAACATCTAGGTGGAGAGTGGAGCAAGCCCTTACGCAGCAGAGCATGGGCTCGTGGTGCGTTCCTTCGTGTATCTGTTCCAACTTCTCCGGGACAAACCAGACAGCCACTTTATTCTTAAGGCGTCTTTTTTGGAAATTTACAATGAAAAGGTTCTTATCTATCCGAAGCTAATATGATATGCATACGTTTTTACTTGTCACGATTATAAATATCGAAATAGTTTTGCATTAATCATTTTACAAAGCGTAAATATTTTTTCGAATGGAGATCCCATATAATAAATAAATAAAATAAACTGTAATTATTTCAAGTATGCTCTTACAAAACACTTTTGTTTTGATACACGAAATTAAATTTTAAAGATTGTATAAAAATCAACAAATTTCTATATAATCCGTCTATATTATATAGGACATGAAGGGTCAATTAAAAATCTTCTAAACCTTTAACATTTGCCATGCTTCGTGAACTTGTCAAATTACTCTCTTGAGTCTAAAACTAAAAATGTATCGGTTATTTCAGGTGATCGATTTACTAAATCCGGGCAATTCGAGGAAACCGCTTCAAGTGAGATGGTCCAAGGAAAGCCGCAGCTTCTACGTTGAGAATCTTTTCATGGTCGATTGTGAGGAATTGGACGATCTGTTCGCTGTTTTAGAAGAAGGTAAGTTTATATATGTCGCAGGGTTACTTTAAAGTATTTATTTATTTAATTGTAATTTTACTTGACTTTTCGAATGACTATAAAAAAACCCTAATTTCATTAGTTTTATTAATAATAGTAGCAACACTAGGTGTCCTTTTATTGGAGAACTTGCTATTGTTTATTTAAATAACATATTTAAAAACGTTTGGTCATTTTATATGGATATCGTTAGGACATGTTCATAAGATCGTATCGATAAAGTTTCAAGATGACGTCACTACTAACTCGAAGGTAATGCTAATTAAGGCATGCGCAACCGCGCGGTGGGCGCGCACGCGATGAACGCGCACTCGTCTCGCTCGCACACCGTGCTCAGCGTGCGCGTGCGCGGCGACGTGCGCTCGCACCGCGACGTCACGTGCTCCACGCACGGGAAGATCAACTTCGTGGACCTGGCCGGCAGCGAGGTCACCAAGCGCACCAACAGCACCGGCAAGACCTTGGAGGAGGCCAACAACATCAACCGGAGCCTCATGGTCCTGGGTGAGTGTGATTTTTTCAGCATTGAAATATTCATTTTATGCCAATTTTTTTTTTTTATTGAATAGGTAGGCTGACGAGCGAATGGGCCACCTGATGGTAAGTAATCACCCCTGCCCATAGACATTGGCATTGATAGAAATGTTAACCATCGCTTACTTCGCCAATGCGCCACCAAATTTTGGAACTAAGATGTTATGTGCCTTATGCCTGAAATTACACTGGCTTACTCACCCTTCAAAACGGAACACGACAATACCAAGTACTACTGTTTTGCGGTAGAATATATGATGAATGGGCGGTATCTACCCAAAGGAGCTTGCACATAGCCCACCAGTAACCAGTAAATAATATTAAATTTATTAAATCCTGGATTATATTAAATATAGATATCAATATTCTCTCTCTCTTTAAAACCGACTTTCATTATTATAAAAATTTGTTACGAACTTTGCAGAGATCATTCCACAAAGGTTTAGTTCAAGATGTTAGAAAATGATAGCTGTGCTTTCCTAGCGCTTATAACACGTGAGTCTTAACCGATGATCACGGGTTTAAGCGCTAGAAAGCACCACTGAATTTTCATGTGCTTAATTTTTGTTTAGAATTCATCTCATACTCAGCGGTGAAGAAAAATATGTGTCTAATTTCACTGAAATTCTGTCACATGTGTATCCTCATTGAAGCAGCGTGGTGGATTACGGTCCAAACCTCCTCCACAAATATAGAAAAGGCTTTAAATCAGCTGTTATTTTTCTATTTTTCCTAAAATGATAAATTTCTTAAATATAAATATTTATCAATCATTTTCAGGATACTGCATAGCACAGTTAAGCGATGGTAGAAAGAAGGGTCACATACCGTATCGGGACAGCAAGCTCACTAAGCTGCTAGCTGATAGTTTAGCTGGGAATGGTGTTACATTGATGGTGAGAGTTTTTACTACTAGTAGTAGTAATAGTAGTCTCGTTGCGAATCATTCGACATCTCCTTGACCGACCGGGTTCTCGACGAACAGGACCAAATCGTATGCAAATCTGCGATGAAATAGGCTGACACCGTGGACGATGCTTCTATATGTCTCATTGTGGCGCTTTATTGCATTTTACAGGACCGATGTAAAATCTTCGGGTAAAATTATATCATTTCTTCTTGATCGATATAGATGTGTTCAAGTTGTCCAGCTTCACCAACTTTGTCATATAGCCAACACATTAATATTTCAAGCGTTGATAGAGCTGAAATATAGAGAACCGAACACGACTCCACACTGATGATGGCCTCGTAATCGACGAAAGTCATTCACTTGTGTTGAATTGTTGCATCTTCCTCTTAAGCTGCATGAATTTGGCTGATAGGGAGAAATACCGCGTCCAATTCTGTTCAACAGAAAAGTCATAAAACAGCTACTGGTAAATATTAATCATATGTGAATTATCCATTTGTTTCGAACTAGTTTTCGTCGGCGGCTTCGCCCACATGTTAGGTAAGGGAAGTGTTGGTGTTGAGGTACTGTTATAAAAATGTAGCCTATGTAAAAATGTTTTCTTCCTCAGGGTTCAATCTTGCTTCATACCAAATTTCATTAAAATAGGTTCAGTGTTCTAGCTGTGAAGCGACACGTACAATATAAACACTAAAATAGAACAGGAATCAAGACTGAGCAACTGAAATATTATTTATGCGATATCCACCACAACCGAGAGTCTAAGCGTGTGTAACGCCAGCCTGGTGGGCCGATGAGGTCGGCAGAGCTAAGCCCCGATGACCATCACGTGACCAAGTCGAGCCGCTAGGCCACGCCTCTTCGGAAGATATTTCTAACAATATTATATAAATTTAAACGAAGAATAATCTTGATTTAAGCCGGTTAGCGTGGTTGGTGGTTTCTTGCCTTTCACGCCGAAGGTTGTGTGGTCGATTCCCACCCAGGACAGACATTTGTGTGCATGAACATGTCTGTTTGTCCTGAGTCTGGGTGTAATTATCTATATAAATATGTATTTACAAAAGAAAAGTAGTATATGTAGTATATCAGTTGTCTCGCTTCCATAGCACAAGCTTTGTACAAGCTTAATTTGGGATCAGATGGCCGTGTGTGAAAAATGTCCCAGGATATTATTATTATTATTTATCTTTACTCGCAGATCGCTTGTATAGCCCCGACTAAGTCCAATTTGAACGAGACGATCAACACGCTTCGCTACGCCGCTCGCGCCAAGAAGATCAAGTCCAAGCCGATTGTCAAAATGGTGAGGAATTCTCATCTGCGTGTTCCAAGAAACTTCAATTCATCATTCAGCACCATTGAACATTTTCATTTTGATTTGAAACATTTATTGGCGCGCCTCGGAGGGACTAACGGCATGACACACTCTTATACCGTCAACACCATTTTCTTCCTGGTGTGTGCGTGGCGCGTATACTATGTATACGAATCTTATTACTTTGTAAAATGATGCAACAGAAGTTTAAATCAATTTCGCTTAACTGGTTTGGTGCAGGCTGGTGACAAACAATCAATTTATTTATTTATTATGATAAGTCAGTCATTATTTTCTATATAAATAGTTTATATTATATTTAAGTCATAAATACCTTGTATTAAAATTGGTAACTCGCTCATCCAACCTAGGACGCAAGAGACGCGCTGATCCTGAGTCTGAAGAGGGAAGTGGAAGCTCTGCAAGCAGAGAACCATCATCTCCGAGCCGCTATCCACGTACACTCCGATTACAACGCGGACTCGTTTAGTAAGAAATATACAGTATAGGTACATATAAGATAGCTGATACCAACTGAAGTCCTGGGATCCAATCCCAAGTCGGGCCGATAAAAAGTTATTGGCATTTCCTGTCAAACATTCTCAGTAGCAGCCCGGAGTCTGGAAGTTGGAATTGAGTTACTCCTTTGCCTCGGAAAGCACGTGAAAGACGGGCTCGGGTCTGAGTATTTTTACCTTTCCTCATTAAGGTACCCTAATGGCAGGTCACTGAATGTAAAGTTATTTACAACGGGCATACTCCCTATATATTAAATATATATATAAACTAACTTTATTTATACTTGTTTGAATTTCTGGTACTAATTATTTTATACACATAATTAAATTCCAAACCCAATTCATGTAAGTGCTTCTAAAGAAGCTTAAAATAATTATAATTTTACGAAATGTAATAGGTCAAAGGAACCGCGTCACGCCGTCGATTGAAGCGAACAAGTTGTACCAACTCCCGCAAACAGAGTTGGTCGAGCTGGTCCAATTGCATATGGCGGAGAATTCAGCACTGAGGCAAGAAAATACTGAACTATTTGTAACGAGAGACCAACTGTTGAGGGATCAGGAACTTCTGAGCAGGGAGAACGAGAGGCTTCTGAAGAAATTGGAAGATGTCAATTCGTGAGTAAAATTAGTTTAAAATAAAATGCGAGTATCTTCCGTTACACCGTTTCGTTCGGCGCAAATTAATGAAAAATTTGTTAATGATGTAGTAGGAAATATATAATATAGTAAATTACCGAAATCATTCCTACACTGAAATTATCTCTATTTTAATAGCTACTTAAACACCATGTCGCAGCTTGTCCATTTCAAATGTTCAATTTTATTTACCTTATGAATGTTATTAACGTTGTAGAATATGATATTATCTGTATCGTTAGGTTTAATGTTATTAATGAAATGAATCTTTTTCTAATTTTTTTTTTTATATTTTTACGTACCCCTCTGTCGCCCAATCAGTGTGGAACAAAACGTTGTGCTGAACAGACCTTATTGCAGTTTCTTACTAAGAACTTTACAGGTTTTTCGGTAACAGCCTGTGATTGTGCCACTGCTGGGCTAAGACCTCTTTTTGAGGAGAAGGTTTGGAGCTTATTCCACCACGCTGCTCCAACGCGGGTTTGTGGAATACACATGTGGCAGAATTTCAGTGAAATTAGACACATGCAGGTTTCCTCACGATGTTTCCTTCACCGTAAAGCACGAGATGAATTATAATCACAAATTAAGCACACGAAAATTCAGTGGTTCTTGGTCGGATTTAAACCCACGATCATCGGTTAGATTCACGCGTTCCTACCACTGGGCCATCTCGGCTGTACAGGTTTTTTATTTAAACTTAATTTTCTTGATCTATCGTCCTCCTTGTTTCTTATACTCACCCTTATAATGAATATTCTTGTACTACTTGTATAGAATTATATGATCTGTGCTTGTACTATGGTGTTACCCTTCTAGAAATTTTAATTAAAAAAATTTAAATCTTTTATAAAGTATATAATTGATGACAATTCTTACTAGTTTAAATATAGTGAATACTAATTATCGATCTAAAATAAAATTATAGTAAATTGAAATGTAATTTATTCATTTAAAATTTCATTATGCTACTGTTATTTCTTGTAGGACTATGTTTGGACAAAGCTGATACAGGTCAGTGAAAGAAACACCGAAACTGATGCATGATATGCATGTCTGATCACATAAAAACATTAATTTATTAATCAAATAATATTTAGGACTCTTAATTACACTTTTAGCCATCACCGAGATATTAGTTGAATAGAACTTCATTATATAACTTTTTTATTCAAATATAATGATATGCAAATGTTTTAAATGTACTTATCTACTATTCATTATTAATAATTTATTAACATTTTCAGTGTTTGTACTCGATCTCCGATAATACCAGCAAGGCCAGCGTATTCTGATGTTGGTACCAATGAAGCAAACATTTGGACCAACCCAGTCAGCACATCCAACAGTATCATCAGCGAGAGAAGTTAAAACAAAATTATCAAAAATATATATATATTTATATATAAATACATACATACATTTATAAAGCTATATAATATATGGTAAAATTATGTAGGAAATTGAAACACTAGTATTTTTGAAGTACATATAATTTATTAGATTTAATTCTAGTTTAAGGTATAATAAATGGAGTTGACAATATTATATCATATTAAGATATGATTTGGTAGTTGGCTTGCTTTCAAAATCAAATATATATATTTTAAAAACAGTGGAAATTTTATTTAAACATGTTTACTCTAATTTACAATATACTTTTAATGTTAATTAGCATTTATATATAAAACACCCAATCATCATCCTTAGAAGGAAAGGCCCAGCAGTTGTACATATATGAACAATTACTTTTTACTTTACATAAGGACAGCTTTAAGGAAGACAAACCTCGGTCAAATTTTTATCCCTTTGCATTGTTTAGGCTAACTTATTATGTAGTTTTTCTCTAGCTCATATTATAATTTATAAAAGTAAATTACACCTACTTATGATTTAAACAGTATCGGCAAAAAGTAGTACAAGTAGTAATTATTATGTTACAATACAATTATACCTATTCCTCTTTTATTTAAGTTATATATTTTTTAAATATTACAATTTAAATTAAATAATCACCCTCATATGCTGAATGATGCCAGTGTTTTCATTGAAATGCATAAGCGGACTCAGCAGATATCATCCTGCCATACAGACTTTTTTCAATTGGTAACATATAAATTGGAAGGCTACCTACTGGTTCTAATTGTGTTTTCAAACAGATAATTTGAGAAATCGGTCCAGCTATTTAGGAGTTAGGTGACAAACAGACTCACTTTCTTAAAAAAAAAATATATATATATATATTTTTTAAATAATAATGCAGACGACAGTGAAGGGTGATTGAGCCAATAAAACTATAGGCACCAGTGACAAAACATCTTAGCTCCCAAGGTTAGTGGAACATTTCTTAGTGCCAATGTCTATGGGCAACAGTGAATTAATAACAGATGGAAAATTTGCCCGATCACATATTTATTAAAATAAAAAATATTTTAAAAAACCTATGCAATGCAGTCACAGTAATAAGTAAGGGAAAAATTAATTACAAATTATATATGACTCCAAGTTATAAACTCTCCCAACATGTGACTAGTTAGTCACTTTGTACTGTGACTACAAATTATAGGTCTAGAAAGTCCATATAAAAACTAAAAAAAATTACTACTGCTAGTGTCTCCTAAACCCATATTTCTTTCTTTCATAAAACAGATCAGTCTTAGAGCTACCCAAGTTGACAATCTTAGGACATCCATCTCTCTGCAAAAAACACAAATGAATAATGTAAAACTTAAAATTTATTTGAACTCATTTTTTAAAGATATGGAATTGAATATTCATAATTATATTATATATTTGATTATGTTATAAATTTATATTATATATTACATTTTTAACTTACATCTTTCTCCTGAACCGTACATTCTTTACAATAATAGGCGTCAGACACGCCGGGTCCACCGCAAATGACGCATCTTCCTTGATATGAACCGTAGTTACATTCATCACAAATTCGCACTAGGGTGCAGGGACGCACGTAAGAATCGCAAATAACACATTTTCCATCACATTTTTCACACAAACGACCGATAGCTGTAAACAAAATATAGTTTTTATATCCGAAAAATGAGAACATGGTAAGTTCTATCAAATAGCTGTTTTTATAAAACTTACCGACGCCAGGTTGTTTTCTACAGAAAATAAGATCGGGATGATGTTTGGCCATCTTTAGTCAGATGGTTTTAAGGTATAATTAATTTATTATTCTGTTGATTCACTATTTTTTAATACATCAACAATCGCTTAACCTCTAAAATATCAAAAAGCGTTGAATTGTTATTGATGACAGTTTTACAGTTGACAAGTGCTTAAGAACATTACCAGTCTTTTATTTTAAAGGGTGACTCGAAGTCAACCCTCGCATTTATAATCTAATACAAAATATGATCTATTTAAATTTAGAAATATGAAATTGTTATGGTTAAAAATATAAAATTCGTTTCAGATAGTTTTTAATTAAGCATTAAATTCAAATAAAACTATTAATTAGAACTTAGCGTTTGGTATATTTTTGATACTGCATCGTATATGGGTAATTGTTACTTAAAAATAAAAAATTCTCAGCATTTAAAAAACTTCCGTAAAAGCATCACACATATCACCATATCAAATGGGAATAATCAGAAATATTTTGTTCAATTTTTTTGTTAATAAAATCAAATTGTTTGAATGAAGTGATAGAAAAAATATATTCTTGAAATGTTCAGTTTCTGCTCGCGTGTATGCAATCTTCCATAATAATCGATCGATTGAGTTGTGAAAATGTGAACGTATGTTTGCGTAGGTACCATCGCATTATTATAATTTTAGTTAGTATAGTCTAGCAAAGTCACAATATTTGAGATATAAAAAAAAAAATATTTTATATATCCTCCTTACACTAGAGATGTAGTTTGTAAGTTTTTAGGTGGTCATGATTTGTATAGTAGCTATTTTTTATTTATATTTGTATATACTTAAGGCTTTAATGTTAATAATTATTATATTATTAAATTATTTTTACACTATATAATAATATGTATTGACATTTGACAGTAGCTGTCAAGTAACTTATTTTTACATGCATGGTTTTGTGTTGGTTGATTGCAAATATTTAATAAAATAAAACTATTTGTAAAGATTGAACAATGACGGCAGATAGTGAACAAAGTGATAACGCTAGCGCAGCGTCGGAAGAAGAAGAAGTAACAGAAGAACAGCAAGTTGAAGATCAAAATGAAGAAAATGAAATAGAAACGGTCACGTTCAAAGACTTGGTTAGTATATATAAATAACGTGAAAATTATTGAATGAACAATATAATCACAAAATTCTTAAAATCTAAATCTACTTTCTAAATTCGATCACTTATAATCACTAGATTTTATTAATAATATGTTTTAAGGTTATGTTATGTCTAATGTTTATACTTTGTCAATTCTTTAATTTTAGGGTGTAGTCGACGTACTATGTGAAGCATGTGCTGAACTAAAATGGAAGAATCCGTCGAAAATACAAAAAGAATCCATCCCAGTTGCCTTGCAGGGCAAAGACATAATTGGGTTAGCAGAGACAGGATCCGGCAAGACTGGCGCATTCGCTCTTCCCATCCTCCAGGCGCTGCTAGAGAACCCACAAAGATATTTTGCACTTATATTGACACCTACACGCGAGTTAGCATTCCAGATTTCAGAACAGTTTGAAGCACTAGGTAACATTCTTATCTTTTACTAAAATATTATAATAAAAAACTGCAAAACATATAATGTACATCTTCTGAAGTATTGAGGGAGCATCCTTGTTTATGTCCATAACAATAATACTGGGATTCTATAGTTCTGCCACAAGAATGTTCTATAATGTTTGAAATCAAGTTCTGATAATTGAATAAAAATTATGAATAGGTTGTAAATAATTAAAATACATAAGTAATTCCTTCGCAGGTGCTAGCATAGGGGTGAAATGTGCTGTGATAGTTGGTGGCATGGATATGGTTGCACAAGCTCTAATGTTGTCAAAAAAACCACACATCATCATCGCTACCCCTGGCAGACTTGTTGACCATCTTGAAAATACAAAAGGATTCAATTTAAAAGCTTTGAAGTATCTCGTAAGTATTTTGACAAAAAAATAAACTACCAATTGTATAGAAAATATGATGTAAATATTCTGTAACCTATTCAATGCAAAGCATGCTATTCTTCTTATTTTTGATCTAGAACCAAATACAGACTACAGGAAGGGGAGTACAATCTAACTTTGTTAAAACTTCACAATATGAATGTTTTTAAACTTTTGTTGAGAGAAATTAACCATTGTAGTGGTCATATTTCATGAGATGCATTTTTTAGAAATGATGTCAATCTTATTCAGGTGCGGAAAACACAGATTGAAAGTGGCCTTGTGTAGTTTTAATTAATTTTTTTGTCAAATTAAGTGAGTTTAAAAGTTCAGTGAATAATGAATGTACTGATTCTAACATAGTGATTGTTTTCTTACAAAGGTTATGGATGAAGCAGACCGCATCCTAAACATGGATTTTGAAGTTGAAGTGGACAAGATACTCCGCGTAATCCCGCGCGAGCGTCGCACTTTCCTGTTTTCTGCAACAATGACTAAAAAAGTACAGAAACTGCAGAGAGCCTCCCTGCAGGACCCTGTGAAAGTCGAAGTTTCTACTAAGTATCAAACAGTCGAGAAACTACAGCAGTACTATATCTTTATACCTGTCAAGTATAAGGTCAGTAACATTATATGCCTTAATAGATAGGTTCTTATGTTCTTTTTATTTATTTCATATGATAAGCATATTATAAGGTGAGCATTCATCTTGTGTCCTAGTACACAGAAGAAGTGGGACATCTATTATGTTTTGTTAAAAGTCATGTTAGTAATATAGTCTTGCGAGGTTGATAGTGTTTTACAAATAACCCCGTATAATATTGTGTTTATAGGTTATTTATCCACTAACTGACAAGTCTCTGCTCGTAGGACGTGTACCTGGTGCACATCCTCAACGAGATGTCCGGCAAGTCCATGATAGTGTTCGTGTCGACGTGCGCGGGCGCGCTGCGGGCGGCGCTGCTGCTGCGCGCGCTGGGCGTGGCCGCGGTGCCGCTGCACGGACAGATGTCGCAGCACAAGCGCCTCGCCGCGCTCAACAAGTTCAAGAGCAAAAACCGCTCTGTGCTCATATGTACTGATGTAGCTTCTAGGTATTTTAAAGAATTCATTCTTTACAAGCAAATCCCATATGAGAATAATAATAAATATTAGAATTTAATAAAACACTGTACAGTACATTCTGTTGTGCTTAGTATTTGTTAAACTGTTTTTTAATTTGAATCAGTCCTAAATGAAAAGTAATTATTGTTGTAATAAATACAATAAAACTTAGTTTTTTATTTTATGCTTATTTTTTTCACGTAATGTCATTGTTAATATTTGTTTAATTTTGTAGAGGTCTGGACATCCCCCATGTAGATGTGGTGATCAATCTGGATATACCATTGCACAGTAAAGACTATATCCATCGCGTAGGACGTACAGCTAGAGCAGGTCGTTCCGGGAAAGCTATCACTTTTGTTACCCAGGTAATGTAATACGTAAAGTAATATTTATGTCACTTGTATTTAAAAAGATATGTATCTCATAGTTCTGTATTATATTATTTTTTAATGAAATCTTTTTGTTAACATCAGATGTTCGTTTATTATAATAAAGTCTGTAAGCACAAACAAGTCATTGTATCAAATATAATAAGAAACTTGACTGCATCACTAAACCATACAAAGCCGATTTATAAAAATGATCATATTATTATTTCCAGTATGATGTGGAGCTGTACCAACGTATTGAACAGCTCATAGGCAAGCAGCTGCCAATTTACAAGACAGACGAGAGTGAAGTTATGGTACTCCAGGAACGTGTAGCAGAGGCTCAACGTCTCACTAAGATTGTAAGCTAACAGACCGTTACAGACTAATTTTAAGTTTATTGTTAATTTTAATCAGAAGTTTACAAAAATTAATTAAATAAAAAGGCCCATCCATGCTTTTTTATGTTAGATGGATTCCTTGTACAAACGTTTTTTATATATTTGTCTTGAATTCTTACGGTAAATATTTATTTTAATGTTTGTTAAGTTTTTAAGTGTCGGCCATGAATGGAAAATTAAAAGGTTTCAAAATCTTTTTTAATGCTATATGTATATTTACCATATAGTGAATCAACATTTTATTGAAATCCTGACCTACACTATAGAGTACGTTATCCGCTTGCGATGTTAATATGTCCTTAATTTTAAACAGGAGATGAAAGAGTTGGAGGATAAGAAGGGCTCGAAGCGCGGCCGGCGCGGCGCCGACTCGGACGACGACACGGAGGAGGCGGCGGGCGTGCGGCGCCGCATTAAGGGCCGGCCGGCCGGACGCGCCGGACGCGCCGGACACGGCGGCAAGCGGAGGAAACGATAAATACACGATTACATATGTTACTTTGTTCTTATTTTGTGACATATTCCTTCCGACCTATTCAAATATGCGTCAGCATTTATAATAAGGAAAATCAGCAAAAACTTATTCTTATATATATTCAATTATATCTATATAACTTCGCCATTTTATAATAATGCTTTTAATGAAACTATGACTGGTTTAAATTGTGTTATGACAGTGTCTAGCTTTTATGCAGTATTGGACTCAAATTTTGGGCCGTTATAGAATGATCTCTCACTCTTTCGTAGATCTAACTTACCTCGCTCTACCTGGATTACAGTAGACAATATATTATAGTTAGTTTGGAACGAAACTTGATCGTTTAAAAACAATCAAGAATAATTAAATAGTTAATGAGTATATTCTGATACTTTTGTTGGTTTGTAGATTTCGGTTTAATTGCAAGGAATCAACAAATTTAAATTAATTCAACATAAAAGCATGACGCTTTTTATTGATAGGCGAATTTAAAAAAATGCATCATCCAGCGTCATAAAAAAATCGCTATACTGGCAGCCCTGCTCTAAGCAGGATAAACATACATGTGCACCAACGTGAGCGTATTGTGAATATTGTCTGAAAAATTCTTGCTAATTTTAGTATTTACTATATTAATCGAGTTATTTCTTGTAATGTGTTTGATTGCTTGTCTCCGTTAAGATGATAATTCAAATTTCAAGACATAAATCTTGCCAACTATATATTTCTAATATATAACACTTGACCGTTACTGTTCAAATACGCAATGTTATATATTATAAATATGTGATTAATTGACGCATTTGTTTCATAAATTTTATCAAGTATCCGACGTGTAGTAATTCTCAGGTGTTTTTAGGCAAACTAAATCAATTTTCAAGATCTTTTCACATTTTATACAATCAACAATTTATTGCATAGCGTAGAAAAAGTATTTTCGTTGAAATGTTTCGTTTATTGTACTTGCATTTTTAGCTTTCTTTGTTTATAGTATATTGCTAATTGTTGTGATATGTGTTTATACTTTGTTTGTCTTGTAATATTTCTTTCCTAGACTTCAGGCAGAATAATTGGCAAGTCTGTTGTGTTATTGACAATAGTGCTGCTTTCTTACTGTACTTTGTATTTTATATGATGGAATTATGGGATGAGGAGAGGTAAAAAATTTGATAATTTCAACATTCATAGCTGGACTCGTAAAGCTATGTTCACTTTTTATCAATTTTCGATTGAATTAACAAATGGAAAATTTATTAAACAAACAAAATGTTTAAATGCTTTCTTACAATTTATTCTACAAAGTAAACAGTCATCTCTTTCAAATTAAAAAATAAATAAGAAAAAGAAATGCGATAAACGCGGACGCCCCAATACGAGGCGGCGCTCTAAACCGACGCACTTAAACTAATCGTTAAGAAGAAATCACAACATGGTTTTTAATTTTTAATCGTTATTTATTATTTCTATACAAATAGAACTGTACAGATAATTTTTTAAATTATTATTATTTACCACATTTCATCTGCTCGCACGATAGACTTTTTACAAAAATGAAAACTATCAACACCACGCACGGAATTAACGAGATCGCGCTGTTACCGCTCGCCGCGCCCGCCCGGCCGGCCGACGCGTCGCCGCGGCCGCGCAATAGACGCGACCGCGGACTTACGGAATCACTCTACGGTCTAACTAAATGGAATAGTCTCCCCACTGGTCGTCATCGGCGGTGATACACCATCCGGCAGCACAGTTCCGTTCCACGGATTATCAAACGGACCCGTACACTCCGTCACCTCGTCTCTATGAGGAAATATCACAAATAAATAAGTACGTTTCAAGCTGTCCTATTTAATTCCCCGATACGCGATATATTTATAAATAAAATACACATGGCAGTGATTATATATACACGCTCGAATAGTTTTATCAAATTTTGTTCGATTTAAATGCACTAAATATATAGTCGATATACAATAATGTTATACTAATTTTCAACATTGGAGGTGAAAGAGTGTACCGGTGACATCATTCCGGAGATCCTTAGCTACGGTCAGCACGGGCTCGCGGGTGTCACGGACCACTTCCGAATACTTTATACACAGTTTGGAGTCAATCCATATTCTCTTTTCCAGGTAGATATTGAGGCACTTGAACATAGCCATTCCGAGCTTAATAATAAACCTGTTACTATTACAAGACAAAAATTCTATTTTCGTCCGAAGCAAATTTGATCCAATGAATCTATGAAAATTAGATCAAAACAATGAATGTACCAAATATTGGTCATCAACCGATACATTTTCACACTCGGCCCATACTTCCGTGACACCAGCGAGTCGGCGCCTATTATAATTTCAACTAATCCAGTCGCTACAAACAAGTTTTAAAACGAATCGCCCGAAGCGCTCTCGGACCGCCACCCGGTCGACTGACCGCCGAGTACACACCCCGAATTGTCTCCAAGCCGACATCGACACGTCTCTCCCGACACGGCGTATGTGTATGATGTACACGGCGTCGCCTCTTGCCTCGTTCAAGTACTATGACTAGCATAAAAAATTTATTGGACTCTTAGTTACTACTTAAATATATATTGCTTTTCCGATAGAGGTACGTTCATTCACATGGTGTTCTGAATAAAATATACTATGTCCTATTTATTAATTTATACATTCGATGTAAATTTTATTATTCGACGCCAAGTTCCGTGCAGCTTAAAATATTCAACATGTCAGGCGCAGGTTTAACACTCATTTTATCTGTAACGACTTCATAAAATCTTATAAAAATGAGATTCCACATTATAAAAACATGATTTAATATTTACTGGGACATTTACATTCTTATTTTATATATAACATAATATATAAAGCCGCTTAAAAAGTCCAATAAAGTCGAATAAAACGGTCGTACGGCATCCGAGTACGCTACGGGTTCCTAAATCGATATCACAATGGTTCAGCGGTCGCCCGCACTATCTTATCGCATCACATGATATCTGCGGACCGCCGGAAGAGGAAGGTATGGTACAAGCCGCCGTCACGGAGGGCGGCCCGCGCGCTCGGTAACGGAATGACGGATAGTTTTCGGCGCCTCAGTTGAGGTCGCGGTCCTCTAAGTACTTGTACTCGAACGTGAAGCCCTCCTTCTTCCGCTGGCCCCACTTCTCGTAGTCGAAGTATATGTATGTGCCCTGGAACAGAAGACTCACTTTACACATTTATTACAAAAATAGAATCAAATCGAAAGCGGTTCGTTTCACATTCATTAAACCGTTGGAAAATTATCATAGTTAATTTCTATCCAAGCGAAAGATATATAAATATTTCGACTACACGTTATATCAAAGTGAACATTTCTCTTACCTGCTCATACTCCTCATTGATGACCTTGGGCTCCTCGTGTCGCTGGAACCACATCATGTACTTGGTGTGGAATCGCCAGCTCTGCTTCTTGAGTGCCTTAGCCGCTAGGTACTGCGCCTTCGTGCCCTCCATGTAGTAGAACACGAAGAACAGCGTCTCGGTCGACAGGCGCTGGAAGAACTCCACCGAGTCCGAGTGGGGTAGCAGCACCTGATAGCACACGAGACGAGAATATTGATATTGTTATATATTTACATTTAATTTATTGTAATTATATCGGAAAATGTCTACATATATATTTGTCGTAATATGTTGCATTAATGATCAGTGTCGCGAGTGAGGCGCACCTGGTTGTAGTAGACGGGCGTCTGGCAGATGTTCCTCGGCAGGTAGACCCGCGTGCGCTCCGAGTCGGACGGGTGCGGCATGTGGTAGAACGCGGCCTCCATCATTTGGAACTGCACCTGGTGATCCTGCAGTGGGTAAATACACGATAGTAGCTACCGTCGGTTCGACAGTATCTACCATTCCTATGATCACTTTATTAATATGTGAACAGCGAAAATTCTCCAATTTTTTTAGTACCTATTACAATAGGAGCGGAAAGGACTTTTTTATAGAAAAGTTAGGCGGACGAGCATATGGGCCACCTGATGGGAAGTGGTCACTAGCGCCCATAGACATTTGCATTGTAAGAAATGTTAACCATCGCTTATATCGCCAATGCGCCACCAACCTTGGGAATTAAGATGTTATGCCCGTTGTGCCTGTCACATCACAATCACACTGGCTCAATCACCCTTCAAACCGGAACACAACAATACCAAGTACTGCTGTTTTGCGGTAGAATATCCGATGAGTGGGCCGTACCCACCCAGACGAGGTTGCACAAAGCCCTCCCAGCGGTGATCTCATAGTCGAGTTTGTTTCGACACAGACGTGTGTCGTTTGGCAGCGGCTGCAAGGCGGGCAGTACTCACGTTGTTGAGCGGCAGCGGGCCGAGCGGCGCCACGCCCAGCAGCGGCGGGATGTGCGCCTGCGACAGCGACAGGCCGCGCCGCGCCAGCGCCGACTGCACACACACACACACACACACGTGTAGCGAGCGACACCACATGTAACTCTATCTCTTGTTATCATGTTGCATAGTACATTTAAATTAACCGAATTTTTATCTAGCGGGGCTGACGGACAAGAATTATAGAAAATACTCATCACTGGTAACAATCGGTGTGTTGCGACATCGTATTAATCCTAAAATAAATTGATAACCTTAGATTGTACTCTGTGGGTTTAACGATTGATGTTATATAGTAGAAAATGGTAATAGTACTAGATTGATTCGTAATACGAAACCGTTGTGGCGAATTAACATAGAAATGAAAAGCAAAAATCTACCGACATATAAAACGATTAACTATAATACATATATTGTAATAAATAATAACACTAATATATTGTAGTGTTATTGTCCTTATAATTATATACAATGGAAAATTTTGTCCTTTAGAGTAAAAAGCTTGCTTAAAGCATCAAAGCGGTTCAATAAAGCACAGCAAAATATATTAATTATTCGGTAAAAGAGAAAATGTATTAAAGATACTACAACCTCAAATCCAAACGAAAACCTAAAAAACGAAAATCTTGAGGTTTTGATAATCAGCGATTTAAACAAACACAAAAAAATTAAAAATATTTAGTAAAAATACTTTCCAGGCCGAAATAGTGAAACCAGCATGAAGGCAGGCATAGCTGATCATCAAATCAAAATATTGAGTAAACAATAACAAATAAATTCATAAACAACGGTATATTGAATTAGATTAAACAATATTATTTTTTTGAGGACATTTTTCATACACGGCCATCTGATCCCAAATTAAGCTTGTACAGAGGTTGTACTATGGAAACCAGACTACTGATATACTACTAAATGCATACTTATATAGATAATACATTACTAACTTCTTAGACAGATATCACATAGCCAGAATTCCATAAAGTAATATGTCTTAATATATAAAAGACGATCCAATTTTTTTTTTAAATATCTTTTAATAGGTATAAGACGTCTGATTTGCCTAAGTTGTCAATTGTAAAACTTAATTTATCTGTGATTGAGCTTCTTTATTAAAAATCATGTGAAACGACATGTTTGTTAAAGAAAAAACTTCATTAGACTATAAATCCAGTTTGTTTTTAACATGTAAACTTGAAGATCTTCACAAATGATTTAACAATTAGCTATCATAGATTTTGAGGTTCGGTTATATTTCGTGCCATTAGAAAATCTAGATCTAAATTAGACCTCACCAGAGAAAGCATTAATTAGCTTCAAGCAAAGCAATAAAATATAATATTTATTTATTTTAATAGGAAGCCTGTGTTGCATATAAAACTAGGTAACTTATATATAAAAAGAAAAAATAACAATATATTGTATACCCCACTTAAAAGCGAACTCAGCATGCATAATCTTACAGACGTTATTTGTTACATTTACTAATTAAAATGAGATAACACTACCAAAAAAAACCGCAATAAATAAGGAAGGAGTAAATGCCGCGCCCAGTACCTGCGAGTGGTGGTGGTCGAGGCCGGCGCGCTGCACGGCCTCCTGCGCCATGCTCTTGAGCGACGCCGTGCCGCCCGCGCTCACGGCGCTCGCCGCGCTCGCCGCGCTCACGGCCAGCGCCGGCGTGCTCGGCGGTTCGCTCACTCGCCCACTGTGCTCACCGACGGGTGCATATTATAACACTACTATTTGGGAAATTATATTTCTCCGTCCGTTCGTTACCTCGTAGCGATCGAACCGATCTCGACGAAATTTGACATAGAAGTGGCCTGACGAAAAAATTTTTAATGCGGACGGAATTATGGAGAACGGCTTCTATTACGAGAGATAGAAATCATACTGAAGAAAACGTTAAGTTTCAGCTAGGATTTTTTACTCTAATCTCCATACGAATTGGTTCATTATAAAAGAGAAAGTACTTTTTATTTTTTGCTAGAATTTATATTCTGGACCAGTGTTAGATGTAATTTTAGTTCATTAATTTAACCAAAACCCCACTGAAATGGATAAAAAAAAAATTTTAAACTTTAAATTAAAAAAACAAATACAATTGTGTACAACTGCATAATTTACAAGATTCTACGTTCACCGGCACTGTGTGTGGAGTATTTATTGTAAAACAAACGTTTACTTGTTAACGACGTGCTGCGGCGTGTGCGCTCGCGCGTGCGTGGGCCCGTTGACGGTGAGCGGCGAGGGCGCGCCGGACGCCAGCGCGCTCGTCACCACGCTCGCGACCGTCGACGTCGCCGCGCTCGACGAGAGTGTCGTCGAGGACACGCTTTTTGATGTCTAGAGCAAACATTGAATATTTAAAACCCATTAGTCGCCGGAAGATGCCTAAAAATTATAAACCAGTAACAGACCATATATAATGTTCTACTGCTCCTCTGTGATTACAATTTACTCTAACTCCATACGCTGCTCCACTGCGGTTTGACCATCGAATATATATGACAAAATTTCATTTGAGTCATGTAAGAAAACTCACGATTTTCCTAAAAAGTTATTGTAAACACAAATTAGGCACGTGGTGTGGAAGCTCAGTGGTGCTTGCCGGGATTTGAATCCTCGAACCTCAGAAAGGACCCACGTGTATTTACGACTGGGCCATATCGGCAAACAATATGTTGTATTCTAAATTCTAATACTTATATATAAATAGTACACTGTTCATAGCCGGAGTAAAAAGAAATGATATTTAAAAACAAACATTTTTTAAATCTACCTAATATTTATAATCTTTATGATATTAAAAAAAAAAAAAATTATTTGATCACCTTAAATTACATGTTGTCATTGTAATAAGTCACATAATTGCACTGCACTACATTGCATTGAAAATAACCGTGCATGTTCTACTATAAAATAATTCCGAAAATTACACGTTATTATGATCGCGAACGTCAAACTGAGATTATACTACATATACATTCATATATACATACAAAATAAGAATCTATTTTTATCTTAAAATACCTTAAAACCGAATATAAATGCATGCAAACGAAGAAAATCCGATATTTTCGTGACGTTCAAACGTATTTACAAAATCAATAATCGATCGAGTTAACGTAAAATACAAAAACAAAAGCAAAACACGACACTAAAATGTTATCAGAAACGCAAAAAACACTATGATATTTATACGAGAACACAATTCCCCTTTTCACTTACATCGGTTCGCACATTACAGGTCAAAATCATTAATTTCGTCGAACAAACCATTATTCAATCGAATTACCATTAAAAAAACAAACGATCACACGAATTAAGTTAAATTACATTCGATAGCGTAACAAAAGATCTTGTTTTTACGTAGGAGACATGTGTTTTAATATTTCAATGAAGGTATACCAATAATACCAACATAATAAATCTTCGACTAGTGGTTCAATATGTCAGTACAACAAGCTCTAGATAATATGCGCGGGAAATTCAAAATGGCTGAAAGGGTAAAGCGTCGCGGTAACCATTTCTTAGTTGTACCTAATATTTATATGATATGATAATATGTTTATGACAACTGACTATCAATATATTTATATATTCTGTTATCCGTCATCTTTTATTGGTAATAAAATGTTAGTATTATGGCATGAATTGAAACAAATTGTGATTATTTCTTATTTATTAAATCGCACAAATATTTTTTTTTTTTTTAAATATTTGACATCATTTTTAGACAGGTTAAATTTATTGTCTTATATAATCTTGCAAAAATAGACTTATAGGATATATGTATCTTTCAAATTTTTTTTTCTTCAATAAAACAAAATGTTCATTTTTAATATACACTAAAAATATATATAAAAACATAGGTTGATGTATTTTATATAGAGTATTTTAATAGAGTATCTAAAACACGTATTTACATGAATTTTATTATTGTTTTCTTATATATCAAAAATTAAACAACATTAAATCATTAAGTTATAAGTGAGCCAGTGTAGTTACAGTCGCAAGGTACTGGTTTGTACTTATATCAGTATCAGTGTTTATGGGGAAAGATAGCCACTTACCAACAGGGTCCAGTTTGCTCATCCTTTAATAAATAAATATTATGATTTTTACCTACAACCTATATAACCTATGATTCATGAGTATATACAATTCATGACTTTTGCCTATAAGCCATATACACTATGATTCATGATTCTACACGATTCATGATTTTAGCTTACAACCACTATACATTATGATTCATGATTTTTCTCTATTCATGATTCCTACCTATAACCACGATACACTATGATTCATGTTTCTACTATATTATATTTTTACTACTCATGCATTACTATTCATGACTAAATACCAATTTTTTTTTTTTTATAGAATAGGAAGGTGGACGAGTATATGGGCCACCTGATGGTAAGTGGTCACCAAACGCCCTTAGACATTGGCATTGTAAGAAATGTCAACCATCGCTTATAGCCAATGCGCCACCAACCTTGGGAACTAAGATTTTATGTCCCTTGTGCCTGTAATTACACTGGCTCACTCACCCTTCAAACCGGAACACAACAATATCAAGTATTGTTGTTTTGCGGTAGAATATCTGATGAGTGGGTGGTACCTACCCAGACGAGCTTGCACAAAGCCCTACCACCAGTGACACTTACCAACATATGGAATTAAAATTCTTGTTTTTTGTAACATTTTAAACATTTACAGTAGTTAACTAACTTAATTATAAAATGTGTGCAAGGAAGTTTAAATTTGATAGTTTCGAAGAGAAAAATATATATCGACGAACATGATTTTTATTTTAATTGAAAACTAAGGTATATGTTATGCCACAATTACATCAAACTTTTTTTATCAACAAGTTTTGTCCGGACAAACGATAAGTCCGACTAGATGCCATCTATTTTACAGCTGAATACCATAATAATACCATATGTTTTGTGTTGCACTTGATTCAGTTGAAATGGAATTTACTGTACAAGCTAGTGTAAATTGGGAAGTTTTATTATGTGTTTAAACTATCAATTTTCCACAAACTTGTTGTCCGTGCCAACGATGTACTACTAATAATTTTGATTAAGTTAAGCAGTTTCATGTGTCTGCATATTTTTATCTGCAGGGAGCATCATGCATTACATTTATGTGTTTACAATGTACTTCATTCGGTATAAGACTAAGAAAATGGAGGAGTAACCTACTTACCATTAGGTGGACAATTTGCTCTTCTGCTTTCTGTCATGAAACAATAAAAAAAAGTATAATATACATTCTTTTAAATAAAAACAATATTTTGTGAGCTTTGCAAAGCAGTTTTGGATAGGAAGTAAGGATAGATACCGCACGTTTATTGGCTTTTCATCACAAATATCAATTTTTGTATTACATTGTGCTATGATTATAGTGATTCGTTTAACCTTTCTTAATATTATTTCAACGGATTGACGGTGTAAGGAATTTTTAATATTTTTTACAATACCAATGTATAGGGGCGGAGAACAATTACCATACCGTGATTCATTCGCCAAATTGCTTTCTTTTTAAGAATAAAGATGTAACAACATAAATATGTAATATATTTAGATCAGGGGTGAAATTGTTTTAAGGTCAAAGTAAATAGAAATGGCGCGGGTAACACTCACGGGTATGGAATGTGCGGCGAGCGCGACGTGCGCGGCCAGCACGGCGTGCGCGGGCAGCGCGGCCGGCAGCAGCGGCGTGCTCGACACCGGCCCATTCTCCACTACTTCTGCGGACATACCGGGGACTCACTACTAGCGCTCGAACATTTTACTGTCGTGGTGTATTTTACTGTCGTGGTGTATTTTACTGTCGTGGTGTTATAATAAATATGTTATAGTGTGATCACGTTTGTTGTATATTATGTATGTATTTTATGTGTATTTTTTCGTATGTTTTTCTTTGCACCTTGTATTATCCGACCAATTTGTGTTGACTAGAAAAAAAAATCTTTTTGATATTATGTCTGCCATGTTTTGCTTTCTATAACTTTGAATTTTGTTATCTACATTTTCTTACACAGTCGTTTTGTTCAGCTTATCACACGGATATTATCCGTAATTAAGGAGACACAAGGACAATATGACAAGAAACAATTAGTAATGTTTAATTAATGCCTGGTTCGAATATTTTGTATTTTTATTTCCAGAACCTCACTACTATTCGTTTCATCTATTAAAATGAATTATACAAATAGATCAAAATAAAAAGATATCTCGTAATAACTCAGGACGAATCAGCTAATGAAAAATAAGTTACTAGTAATTCGCTTGCCCATATCCCATTTATTTGAGGGATCACATTAATATCCATTCTATCCAAAAAATAAGTATTTTTCTAGGTATCGGTCAATTTAATTAGCAAAATATTCAATATTCTTTAGTATTTTTGGATTATTTATATTCTATAAATTAATAATTCATAAGTACTCAAATTTAGATACATTAATTGTATATTATATTCATTTTATTCGTACAGTTGAAAACGTAAACCTAAATATATATTAAGAGCGTTTTTAACACGCGAGTGAATGAATCACGTCTGACGAATACACGTAACATTGACATTGCACTCGTGTGCTTCATTAGTAGCAGGAAACGAGGTCAACTTGATTAATTTATTACATACATTATGTAAAATACGCCTGATATTACGAACGAATATGATTTTTTTATGGAAATTTTATTTCGGAGATATTATTTTTAAATCGTTTACTAATACGAATAGTTATATTGACACTGGATTCACGATTGACATACACAAACACTTGTTACGAGCTAAAATCAAACCTTTAATGTATTGTGCCAGTATGTGTGTACGGGTATAAAATATTGTATATATTTTTTTTATTTCTAATATTTTAATGCATAATGCATAAACCGTATAAATTGATCAATTATTTCATTCAATTAATATTTTATTTAAAACAAAGTTTACTTTACCGTAACATTTATGTTACGGTATATCACGAAAAATACGATATATTAAAAAAAATATGTAAATACAACACAAAAATTAATGTTACAAAATGAAGTTAGAACCGGTCTAGCAACAATTAATAATAAACAAACACAAACATCCCAATACATCTCTCTGCATGCAGTTAACGAGGTGACTCATTTTGCGCACGCGCAGGTCATTGACACCACGTGCAGGTAACAGGAAATAAACGATTTTCTCTCGTAGTAAAACCGATATATTTTTTATTTTTTTTACTTAAAGATATTTTTTTTACGTAAGTTATAATGTTTAAAAGTAATTAATTTTAGTTTTAATATTACAATTTAAATTGTCAAATTAAATGGAATATTTTCAAATTTAAAAATTACATAAGAAGTAAATTTATTATTATCAAAAGTGAAACTTTGGGCTAATTTTTTATTTTTATTTTAAAATCTGTGAACTGTTACTGTGTCGCTGAATACGGAACAACCCGTTCAATAACTATGAAAACTGGATAACCAGGTTCCTGTGCCACTATCTTAATTTAATAAAAAAAATAGACTAAAATTGATTTGATCATTTTAAATTATAATATATACACTTAGACCAAAAGCAATTATATAATGATGATTTGTTATTTATTACCGAATACTGGCTGTATCAATAATTATTATTTCTTATATTTATCATAGCTACATATTTAAAAAAGGAATAGTCAAATGTACTGTTTTTGTTTCGTGGTTGGTATTATAAATATTGTAATATTCTAACGATTAATAAACGATGATGTTTGACACAAAACAAAACGTCAAAATTTTAGAACTAACATTGACAAGATTGTTAACCTAACTTTAAACGGAGATTATCGAACGCTGTGTAAGCAACACATATTGATGAATCGACGATAAAAGTACCTCAACAACTCGGCATTATTGGCGTTTAGTAAAAAGATCCTAGCGGAACATAAAATGTATGGCGGAACATATTATGACCAGCACATCAATCCACTTTTAAAACAAGCAAATTTATTGTCATCGTCAGTGAAGCTTTGTTATAGTTATAAATGTTTTTTTTTTTATTATTATTATAAATTTAAATTCTACTTAACATTAATTTTAATACAACAGAAGTTATTAAAGTTATTCTAGACATAATTTTCAAATTAAAAATATTAAAACGTGTAGTGTTAGTAAGCCACATCTCAAAGATAATTACTTTTTTTGTAACTTTTTCTATTAATAATTATTATATTAATAGGTAAGAAAATACGTCATTCTTCGTCAACTTTCTCCCTATTAAATATTAAGTCACTGTCCCGTCATCGATTGAAGCCGAACAAAGCAATCTAATTATAGGAAATATGTTAACGTAGAAAATAATATACATTAAATTGGACGATAGATGGCACGTATGCTGAGAATATATCAAGTTACGATCACGTTCAATTCGCGGACTACACAATAACATATAGAAACTTACATACAATATTTACACATTTCGGAGATACGATACACCGACACACAAACAAAAACATCACATTACATAACCGGCATTGAACTTCGCAAAGCTCGAAACTACGCATTAAACACATCACGTTATGTTAAAAAAACGATAAAGTTTAAACATGCACTAAAAAACACTTTACCATCGTCCATATTTATCGTACATTTGCGCGGGAAAACATTCTTTTGTTTTTTTTTTTTTTAATTTTTCTTTAGACACGGGTTACCTCCGATAAGGTTTGACGACTGAACGAAGTAGCTGTGTCATCGTATTGGGTACACGCCAATTTATTCTTTGCAATGTATACGCGTATTTTTGTAGTTCATTGAAATATAACCTCCATTTACTATGTGTTAAGATCTTATATTGCATAGCTCCGCCCTAGGTTCGTTGTAAGAAGATTGGCTCTATGCCAATGCGCTGTAATCATAATGCTGGCCGATTGTTCCATTCATTCTTTGATAAGACAGTTTGTTTTGTAAACAAAGCTTCGTACGACTATCGAGACGCATTGATAACAGATTACTTGAGTTTTTATTTTTATTTTATCTGTTAAAGATAATACATGTGATACCACATATGTATATTGTTTATTAGAGCAAAATTTAGTGTAATAATAAATAATAATATACTTATATTAAGATACTTTTTTTGTAAATATTTGATAAAAAAATTACCTTTTCAACTTACCTGAGTTTATCCAGCATATATAACCTAAAACACTTTTCATTTAATATATTTTTTATTATTTTAATACATAAATTATGTATGTATTAGATTCGGTCAATTGTAAAGTATACTATAAAATGGTATCATTGAAATGTTACCGAAGTGTTGTGGTAGGCGTGTGGCGGTGAGTGGTGGTGAGTGGTACTAACCGCTGGGTCTGGCGAGGTGCGGCGAGGGCGGCGCGGGCTGCTTGATGGGGGTGGACGCGCCGGACGCGCACGTGTTGTTTATACTGACAGACGTACACACACAATGTACACAAGCGTCATATTCGGCAGCGCCTTATTATTAAAGTAAGGCGGTTTCACATACGTTACTTATCGAGCAGTGACCGACATGTTTCGGTAAAACTACGGTTTCCATAATAACGGAGCCGATGCCTCGCTATCGACCTTATGTCGATAGATAATGTAAGTGAAACCGGTTTAATTAAATAATAATATCATGAACGCTTCAAGTTCATTTCGTATAATAACTGTTTTCGCATGCTATAAGTACGGCTGGAAGGCGTCCATCGCTAATATTACTTGTTATCGATGATTTTTGTTTTAGCAAACGCATTCCACTCGCATTAAATAAAACTTTAATTTAACATGCAAATTAATACATATCCATATATTTATAACATTGAAAGGTTGTATAGTTACAACATTGCTCTACACGGTTGCGTACATAATAACAAAATATACAAATTCTACTTGTATATATATGAGAAATAGACACAAATTTCGTTTATATTTTTAGGATTCATTTGTAAAATAAGCGATATTGATACAGGACAGAAACAGCTGGGCAAGGAGCTTTATCCACCGCGCTGCTGCACGGCGAGTTGGTGGTTTTACATGTGACAAAATATCATCTGACACGTGAATGTTTCATTAATATATTTAAAAAAAATGTATAAACACATATATATTAAGCACGTTATAACTTTGCGGAGCTTGCCAGGGATTAGGATTCAAGTGTTATTTCCACTGGGCCAGTCGAGGGCTCAGCTAAACAGTCGTTCCAATATCGTATGATAATTTATCACAAATGTAAATATTATAATAGGATGCGAATTTCATAGATCAATTGTTCAGAGTATGTCGCTTAGTAGAGGACGCACGCCGCTGTAGCGAGTTAAGATTGTCATAAATATATGAATAGTGAATCAGATAACAATATTTACTTCCGATTTCATTTCGATTGAAATGTCAAGAAAAAATTCTCAAAAAAAAAAAATTTAAAAAAAGGTTATGAATTTGTTAGTTTAGTACTAAATAATGATGATTTGAATTTTCCCTTGATCTACCCATGAAAGAAATAAATAGATTTCAATTGTTAGATTCGGTACGTGAAAGTGACATTATGACGTGTAAACTTAGTACAATACGGTCGAGAGTTACGCACTTTGGATATATATATATATAATAATATTATTTATATGTAATATGTGATGCGGATATCGAGTACGGTACTTTAAGACTTGCTTTAGAATTACACTTTGATACGATCAAATGTGGCCATTCAGCGCTTGTCTTTCGTCTGTTGTCTTTATATTATAAAATTTATTGACTGGAAATAATTACGCAATAGACGTAATAAGTGTATCGATTTAATCCCGTTACATTGAAGGCAACCCTCACAACAATATGTTCTCGAGTAAGTATATCCCAAGTGAGTTTATAACGTATGAAGTCACTTTCGCCACACCAAACCCCGTTGATGAAATATAACAAAAGTCAGAGGACTGACCTATTTGTGGATGCGGCGGAGTTATTGAGCAAACTAACGTTAGCCGGACTACTACTGACGCCGCACGTCACCCGCAGCGGCAGCGGTTTGACCGGCTGCAAACAGACACGGACACGGTTAGTTTTTGGTTCCATTTGCACTACGTCACGTGTGCCCCCCCACTGCGCTCGTGGCCCGAGCTCTAACGGATCGATCGCTTTGGCGCAACCGCCACGAGCGGACCTTGAAGGTAATACGATGGAATTTGTGATATATTAATATAGCGGTGCGCTTGTAAAGCGATATTTTTTCCTTTTTGAAGAAACCCCATATAATATCTGAAACGCGACTTTCGCATCATATTTTTCGATTAATTAATCTATTGAGGCATCTTTATATAACACAGGTATGTATTCAACTAAATAAACAAAACATTATTTATTATAAATTTTTCCCGTATTTATTTCATAAATATGAGAAAAGAACGTTTTTGTTTATTTATGACATTCATAGGATGTTTCACAGTTCTAAGAAAGCGGGTCACAGACACACTAACAGTGGCGAAAAGTTGATCCAATAAATATGAATGAAATATATACAAAACAATACGATATTAAAAGCAAAAATAAAAATTCTACAACTACGATGCTACTAAGATATTATATACTGTGAAGTCGGGGACATATGGTATATGTTATGTTAGAAATTATAATTATATATATAATTCTATATATCTTTTAATAACCATATATTTTTCTATGTATTGATAATAATTAATTCGATGAAAGTGCATTAACGGAACCTTAAACTAACCGCAGGAACTACAAAATTTAGAAAAAAATAAAATAACAATAGACAATATCCACATCAATACTCCACACAACTACAACTTTATAATAAATATAAAATTGAAGTTAATGATGAATGTAATATTATGTTATGAACGATTAGCCGTGTGGGGGGGGGGCGCTTACTTTAGTCGTGACCTCCTCTTTCTTCTTCTTATCTACGTCTATTGAGTCCGTCGCGTGGTTGTGGAGGTCTAACGAGGGGGACGCGATTGGACTCGTTCCTGAAACCATTAACACAAGCTTTCAAATATACATTTGCTTCAGTTTTTTTATGGGCAGAAGTGGTCACCACCACCACTGCCTATATAAATTATAACTGTAAGAAATATTAAGTATTCCTCAGAGCGATAGCGCGCCGCAATCATGGAAACTAAGATGTTATGTCTCTTCTGCTTTTAATTACACTGGTACACTCCCTTTTAAAACGGAAAAACAGCCATATATCGGTGTTAGAATAATTCATGAATGAGTGAGTGATTGCTACAAGAAAGAGCAACACTACCCCTACCACAAGTTGATGATATGTGCATATATTAGGAAATTACTTAACCTTAAACTTAGACATTATATACATAATAATATATAAGTTTAGTCTGAATTAGTCAGCATTGTTTGAACTGCAATTTAACAAAAATGATAAAATAAATTTGTTTTTGCAGTGTCTTCAATTCTGTTTTTATTTAAAATGTTCATAATAATGCATAACATTCAGAATCTAAACTGTATGAGTCTTAGTAGGCTTTTTAAATTTATTTAATTTAATACAAGACAAAAATATTTTATCCACAAAATATATTTTCTTGACATAAATGTATATCAGAGAGTATATAACAACATGCAATCACCTGAAAGTATGCTAGTGGGTGATCCGGGTGAGTCATTGCTGTTATTGCTGTCGGTAGTGGCTGATGACGGTAACCCTACTCCGCTTAGCTCAATCTCATCCAATCCATGGATGTCTTCATAGATATACTCGTTCTCTTCATACCCAGGCTCTAATGACGACCCTATGTAGTATTCAACATCTTCTCTTATTCTTTTTATCTGCAATATATATAATAATATTTTTTTATTAACTTATAGTTCATAATTCAGATTTCAGTTTTTGTACACATCATTATAATAATAAGAATAAAATACAAACTTCAACTTGAAAATAAAAAGCTATTATATTGAGTCTATATCTAGACATCCTATATCTACTAATATTGAATACAAAAGGCCGAGATGGCCTAGTGGTTAGAACGCGTGAATCTTAACCAATGATTGTAGGTTCAAACCTGGGCAAGTACCACTGAATATTCATGTGCTTAATTTGTGTTTATAATTCATCTTTTGCTTGACGATGAAAGAAAACATCGTGAGGAAACCTGCATGTGTCTAATTTCATTGAAATTTTGCCACATGTGTATTCTACCAACCCTAAGCTCCAAACCTATAACTTCTCCTCAAAAGGGAGAGGAGGCCTTAACCCAGCAGTGGGACATTAACAGGCAGTTACTGTACTGCAGATATAGGATATTGCAAAACAAGGTATTCTGATAATTATTTAAATAATTATAATCATATCACTAACATTTAATGTGTATAAATTGTTTTGTATTTTTTATAATTCAGCGGTCGAAATATATTTTCAAACTTATGTAAATAAATTATCAGAACTTTGGAAGTTTAATGAAAGTGTTTGTAACTTGTTAAGTATTGTATTATAGATAAAGGTAAATTAACCAAGAACTGAGTGTAGTGCATAATAAAGATAATACATAAATAGAGAGTGTATTGCATAAATAAATACAGCAAATCGCATGGAATATATAAATTTAAGGTTTGTTTATCTTTACTTCTTCTCTAGGTTTCGTTATTTTTAGTTATTTTTAGTTGTAGTAATAGTAAAAAAATAGTTATGAAAAAGAAATTTCCCCTAAATATATTTTTATTATTATATGTAGCATAGTGCTAAAATGATTATCTTCATAAATGTCTCATTGACAAATAAATAAATAAACTGATAACTGTTTACAATATTGTTTAAGTTAAAAGCATTTTAATTAACATTGACAGTAGCCATTTCTTATATTGACGTACGGTAATCGTAAATATTAAGAACATGCAATTTTTTTAATCTAGTATATAATGCTCACCTGTTCAACTTCTACAGACATGTTGTCTAGCATTCGTAATAATGTTTCAAGTTTTTTTATATGGAACCTATGTCTTTCTAGTTTGTATTTGAGCTCTTCCATGCGGTCTTGTTTCTCTTTATCCAGCCGTTTTTTCTTACCAACTAATAGTGATTCCATTTCAGACTCAAAAAGATCAATCTGGAATGTATACAAAGATTACTTAAAATTTATAATCTCAATGTAACAAAGCACAGTCAAATACATATTACATAAAACCTCATTCAATAGAGAATTTCATAGTTTGGTTGAAATATTTCAATAGTACACAGTAATATATCAACTTATTCATTTTGTATAAGTAAATAAAATAATTTACATAACTAAATAAAAGTAGATACAAAGAATAAGAATTTATTATAAATAATATATTCAAGTTTTGATTTATAGTATGAAAATGAGTTTAACTTAATTAATAACAAGCGTTTGATGTATTTACAGTCATTTTCAATTCAATTTATTCATAAATTGTGAAGTTATTATTAACAATGTTTATTTTACAGATGGTTAGCTTTAAATAATATGTTTGAAATAATTTCAAACAGTTTGTGTTTATCATTCAGATCATATTTAGAACTTTTAATTATAATACCTGTAAATTAAGTGCATCAATAGAAGTTATAAGCCACGTGGACATCTCATCCCGTTCTTTTTGCGCCGGGTCCAGCTTTTGTGCTGCACCTAGCCCTTCTTTAGAGTATGCCTTTGTTTTTGTCTCTCTTTCAACAACTTTAAACCTCTCCATTTGCTGTAAATTAAATAAATTTTATATTATATCTTATTTACCAGTACGAAAAAGAAAGTTAATAAATATAAATAAATAAATAACTTTATTATCAAACTAAGACTTCACTTAAACTCTGAAGATATTTATAAGGATCTGTTGTAATGTTGTTAAAGTATTGTAACAAAATTTGCCATTGGTCCAAAAGTAGTTCATTACATACAGGTTTCTATTTAGGGCACAGATCCTGATGTGACAGCATTGATTTTAAAAATATTCTTAAACAAGTTAAATATGTTTGTGTTACATATTGCAAGACAATATTTAAATTATATATTTTACAAAGTAAGAAACTACTTAATTATTTTAATGGTTTTTTTTTTTAATTTTGATAAATTTAAAAGTCCTAAAAGTCAACACTCCCAAATGAGATTTATGTTTATTTTATGTAACTATTTTTATAGTCTCAAGTAAAGCAAAATGAATATTTTATACCTTATTAAATCTAGTGACACTGCTAAGAATCTGTCAAGCGTTTATAATAAGTAACAATTACAAATTATAAATATTATCACAGCATTTTAATAAGAAACTAATAAATGCATTTTTTAAGATGATTTTGGAAAACAAATATCTTAAATAACATCCTCTGAATATTTTTTAGTAAAATGTAGTATTTTTATCTGGTAGTTAAACATTTTTTTTGTCTCTAGTGTTACTGTAACTGTTGTTTGAGGTTTTAATACAATTGTATTGTTCATGGTATTATAAGATAATAAGAACAACATTATAGTTTAAGTAATAATAACATTGATTTCAAAGCTATCAAAATATATTAGAATAAAAAAATATATATATTGACAAAACATTTTCTAATGAATCTATCATCAAGAAGTCTTCAAAGATTATCTTTAGTTACATTACACTACATTAATAAACATTTTTCAAAAAAAAATTATTTGTGAGTTGATGTTATGAATGAAAAAATTACAACCACTAACCGTTTCAATTAGTTTCCTATATTCTAAAAGTGTACTCTTATCCTTAATCTCGCCCGAAGCGATCCATGACTTGATTTGATCTCGTAGCCTCTGGAGTTTTTTAATCTCCTTCTTGAGATCTGCCTCATATTTCTCCTTCTGATTACTGTTCGTCGCATTGTGTACCTTTTGCCAGATGTCCTCAAACGTCTCCACCCCTTCTGTGACCTTTTTTAAACACCTGTCTATCTCACCTGCAACAAACATCATCACTTCACAATTGAACTAAGAAAACCTGTTTTCCGAACGCAATTTCCAATCGAACGCGCAATTATTCGCACTTTGCACTGTTTATAACATATTGTACAGGTTTTAAGGCTTCGTTCGTGTTTAATATTTATGAAATATCACGTTATTCAGGCGGTAAAAGAAAATCAACGTAAAAAAAGCACGTAGACGACAATCGTTCTGTCAATTCTCACGATTACCGCCTAGTTTTGTTTTCACTGAAATGTGTTGAACACTATCAGTCTGTTCCTAGCTTTGGCTGCACAGCTAAGGTTCTTGACGGTTGGACAATAGAACTTAAGAACACGTATCTACATAGGTTGGGGTCAATCAATCTCTAACCTGATAACATTGTGAATTACCTTGTAATTTTCTTGTCGCAGCCATAGCTATTTACACATGTGGACGAATGTTCCGTACATATCCTAAACATACAAACTATTTACAGGGAAATGCACAAAAATTATTGATAAACAGACAAACTACACATCTGAAGCTTTGTTCGAATCCAAGATGGCTACCGTACACCGCTCGAACTGTTAGTGACTGAACGCATCCAGGCTGACCGCTACAGAATTATTCTGCCTCGCGCCTGGAATGGTAATTAGCGCGAAGCTTTCATAAATAATTATGGATAAGTTGTCACTAAAACAACAAACTTCAAATTTTCCACAATATGATTTTAGGTACGTCGCGTAGCCCATCAGTCAAGTGCGCAGGCGCAAAATAATAGAGCAAAGCATAGACAAAAAAGCAACAAGATGACATATTGTTTGGTATGTCTTTGGTTTATATGATACACAAATATAAAGTTTAATTAACAAATATTATCATTGCTTTACAATTATTGAAAGTTGTATTTAATCCATTGTTTTGGGATATTTTAATAATTTAAATACAATAACAAAAATTGTCATGCCAAATTTAAAACAGATGGCGCTGTATTTTTCTAATGTATGTTGTATAGAAAAAGTATCCTTTAAGTTGTTATTATTTAACAAAAGATGGCGCTACAAATAATTAAATCATTTTCTTTTTTCAATAATAATATAAAAGTAATGAATAATAAAATCAAATAGTTAAACAAAAAATTTTTTAAATCTTTCTTTTTTTTAAAGAAATATATTCAGAGTATAACCATTTTTGTATCTTGTTGAGTCAGACGTATAAACCTACCTTTATTATAAAATACATCTAGGGGTATTTAAAGTATTCTAATTATTTGGATTATTAAAATCTAATAATTAACTTACTTATATACTTAATTCACTTAACCATATTACATTTCACTTAAAAACAATCATTGGAATTAATAGAAAGAAATACGCAAACTACCTACTGTTTTTGAAGTTATTACCATTTTCCCACAAAACTACCTCCTTATACCGGTATCTATGTTTCAAAGGATTCTTTTAATTGACGCCAGCAAAATAAATTATACCACACCAATGGAACTTTAAGTTTATATTTGCAAACTAATTTTATCTTTCACAATATTTTTTGATTATGTACGTGATACGGTACGACCTAATTGCGATGCAACCAATTAATGAGGCATTGGACTGAAAAGGTCTTCTGTGACACTTTTCATCACAAACAAAACAAACATAGTTGACAAAGGCCATAGAGAACTAATACTATAGACACAGGAACATAGGTGCGCAGGGAATTTTTATCGATAACTCCCAATCGACCAAGGCCAACGACTTAAATCCACCTCTTAACACAAATATAAACTAATCAATAATAAATTAATAATGATCACCTACTAATATAGAAATTACATGATTGCGATTTACTAATCGAAATATGCTTAATAAGTAAGGGTTATTTTGAAATCCTTTTCGGTTTTTATATCTATGCAGCCTGCATAGATATAATCATTGCAGGGAGGCAGGATACTATATTTCACGGTTTGTATTATTGGTTTGTGTTTTATTAGTTAATTCAGAATTTTATTATTTAGAATTTTTTTAATTTTTTTATTTACAATCAAGCCATATAATGCTTAGTAAAAAATGTATAGTTGTCGATGTAATTTTAATAAAATATATGGACAACATTCCCCATTATATTCCGAATGATATTTATATTTGGCAGGGAACGGTATCAAATTCCATTACATCTTACTTTAGTTATATTTGATTGTATATATCTCAATAAAATGCATGATTTATAGTAATCTATAAACGCTTTATTTTACGTGTTTGCGTTAGTAGAATGAGAGTTGCTCAAAATGTTTTTACGGGAACTCGTCAAAAGATTGTGTTTATTATTTTCATGATAATAAAGCTTAAAGTGCTATAAATTTATATGATGTGCCTTATTATTAACGCAAACCACAAACCATTCTTATAGGCGCTGTTATAGATCGTAAGAATTTTAAAATAAACCGAGAAACTAGTTATTTATATGTTTATAAACTAGTCCATCGTTTAATCATTTTCAAAATGTCTACAGATTAAAAATAACGTTGTAAAGTCACATATCACTTTTTTTTACTACAGATAATAAATGTTATCACAAACAAGCCGTGCGTTCGATGGGATTTTCTTAAATTCTTGGATAATATGCTTTGTCCATGCTTTTAGTAGCCTTTAAGTGCTCTATTATTGCTAGAAAAAATAATGATAATGATAAATATATGGCCATGCACTCCACATTTGGGCACAGCGAGGAATTGGTTTCGTGTAAATAAATAAAGCCTAAAAAATCAAGGGAACCATACGAATTTTTTACGAAAGTGACGCAATCCATACAATCTTTCGTTCTTTGTTTCACAACCATGGTTGATTTAATTGACTATTATTTATGAACAAAAGCATAAAAAACGACCATACTTGTAAGTTCAAAAAATTATGAAGTACCATACAAACCTCCATCTCCTATTTGACCCTTTTATAGGCTGAATTTTCAAAATTCCTTTCTCACGTTGGTGAGCACCTCCGTATAGGATATAGATGAGGAGCACCTGTGAAATTGGGTAATTTCATTCGCCTAGACCCACTGGTGTTGGTAGTGTGTCTCAGTCAGCGTTACACTTTTTAGTAAAAAGTTAATAACGAACAACACTACAAATATTTTAAATGTAATTTTATATTTTTGCCATGACTATATCATTTTCTAAACACGCACGTAATATTAACAATGTGCAGTGTTAAAGACATTTTTCCTTATTATAAAAATATTCGTAGAAGTGTTATTTAAAAAAATTATGTACTTTACTTAATGGTAGGGCTTTGTGCTAGTTCGTCTGGGTAGGTACCACCGCCAACAGCAATACTTAGTTGTTCCCAAGGTTGGTGGCGCATTGGCAATGTAAGGGATGGTTAATATTTCTTATAGCGCCAATCTCTAATCTCTATGAGCGGTGGTAATCACTTACGATCCAGTAGCTTATTAGCCCGTCCGCGTATCTATTTCATAAAAAAAAAATTAAGATCTAATAAGGTTTTATATGTGTCAAATATATGTATAGATATATTATTATGTATAGATTATATATTGCCTATTTGTATAGATAGAATTCGAATTTAGAACGGAGAAAACAAAAGAATAAAGAAAAAATAACATTATGGTATAAATTATATGCAGATTTGGAATATAATATTAACATTTTGTGGTGTGACGTATAAATTTAATAATGTACGGTGAGTTTATAGGTATATAGTTATAATAATTATTTTATTCTCCTTTAGGCACGCAATGGCGTTCAATTCCAATCACATTTAATTCTTGTCACTTCAGTTAAGTGGGCACCTAAATCTTTAAGATTTTACAAATAAAAAAATGTATATGCGCGTGTCTGTAATAAAACACGCTTAAAATAACATGAAATTTCTCATTAATTAAGTTTATTTATATTGAACTTAAACGTGAAACAGTGGTACCTAATAGATGCTTAATATATCTATCAGCTGATTGTAGGTTAGGAGTAATGTTCCTATTGCTAATGATTTTTAAGCATAAGTTTGAAATCGCATTACGTATTTATGTTTGAAGTGCGAATTATTTACAATAATCTGTTATTGAAGTAATTATAGAAAAAATTATAATATGACATAACGATAATTCTGCTATACCTTTTATTACTAAGCGTTAGAAAGAGATAGCGATGTATGATGTATAATAAAAAAATAGTTCTTGTTGTTCAAACGAATTTAAATAATAATTTTAATGCCGGGAAAATTACTATATCAATTTGATCATTAAAACACGCGGAAAATTTAGTTCACATCGAAAATCGGGAAAATCTTCATTATATTTTTCTTTTAACCAAACTAAAGCTCAAAGTTAATCTTAGTTTATATATTTTTTTCGGCCATATTTCGTAATCGTGGCAAAATGCAACATAACCAAATATAAAGAACGCACAGTTTTCAAATAGCTTAATAAGTTTCAAATACTAAATGATCATAAAAAATAAACTACAATTCATTTATGGTCAGTCTAATCCATTCAATTTCATGTTCGAAGTTGAAAGTAAATAAATGATAAATAAGTATACCTCCTATAAATAATTCTTACGTCAATGCAGCGATTGAAGGACATCAAATAATGTTTTTAGCACATCTTTGAAACGTGACTATGTTTTTAGACGCCTACCACGAGCCATATACGACCACGCACTATCAAATAACATTAAAAGTATAGTTGTATACATAATAATCTGGTCAGAATAGACATAACATATAGTGCTTAAGTGGTAAACGCTGATTTTTTCTTCAAGTAGCCGTGCCCAATGTAAGCAAGGAAAGATTTTTTTTATAGTAGCATTTCCCAGAGTAGTTTGTAAACATTTTTTTCTGAACAAATATGTTTTCTAAAGTATAATAATAAATATACCAGTTATCCATTATTCACTAGACACCTGTATATATAGTCACCTACATATATGTATATAACTTCAGACGTAGGGCGTGCACATAATTTATTTCGATTTTTCTAATAGTGAGATTTCAGGGATTCTTACGAAAAAACTATGCAATCAATTTTTGTAGATAATTGCATAATCTAAACTTTTTATTCAACCTATTTTATGATAACACTTCCCGCTTATGAAATAAATTCAAGTATCAGATACTTTTTATATTTGACTTTAAACAAAATTTTTAGTAGACGTTAGATTGGTGGGCTTTTCGATTATTAATTCGTAATAAAGTATAACTTTGAACGTTCCAATATTCAGCTCTATGCGATTTATTGTAAATTGAAATATCTATTTTGACCGCTATACTAATAATTCCAACTTGATACATATCTTTTCTTTTCTATGCCATTAGCTGACTGTGTTTCTTGTTTGATGGTGAAACAAATGTTATTGTTGGTGTTGCTCATTTAGATGGGCCTCAATAAAGCTTTATTATCGGTTTTTATACTAAATGGCTTAATATAAAATAATTGAATATACATATTATCACCGGATTATTTTATGTTTTCTCACAAAATTGTGCTCTGTAATATATGCTGCGCAGTTATCTATTCTCTCTTAATAATGCCTGCCATGGCTGAATCATCATATTATAGCATCTGTGAGGCAAAATATACTAACTGTACCAATGTTTAAGTATAACAGGCAGCCCAATTATATTGTCTTCAGTATGGCTTCAAGCAATTTCTAATTAATTCATTACTTCTCTATGAGATATCTATGAACACAAATAATGTCTGCTAACAATGTTTATACATAATAATGTATAATAAAATTAATATTTTGTATAAATAATAATATTTTTATTAGTTGCTACAAATTCACAGTTTGATTACGTAATTGGTAATTGGTAGTTGATTTTAACCAAAGTGCTCGGTAACAAGGATTTACTCAAACATTATAACTATAGAAAAATATTTTCCATATCCAAAGATCTAACGACAAAAAATATCTTAGATAACTTAGCAAAACATTCGATATAGATATGAACGAGAATTTGCAATTACCTATATATAAAATGTATGTCTCGTTTTGCGTCATAGGTCCATTATACTGAAACTCATCAGCATTGATTTTCAATTAGGTTTTGTTTGACAAACATCGGTGTCAGTTTCACTAGACAGGATCAATTAAAAAACTATAATTTCACACAATCATTCATATCATATGTTTTATAAATATTAACATAATATAATACTGAGTAAACGAAACAGTTGAAGGAAAGTCGAGCTAGTAAATGTCACTGTTGAGCAAGGGCCTCTTCTCCGATTAAGAAAAATAAGGTTTGTAGCTTATTCCAACAAGCTGACTCACTGCGGGTTGTTAAAATTAGATGCAGATCTCCTCTTCGTTGGGTTCTTGCTGGTCATGGCGAACGTCTGATGTGATGATGGTATCAAGTCTCCGCTTCTGCACGTAACACCGCTAACGCGTTATGTCAATACGATCACATAGCGCCTCCTTAATTTTAGTTGAGGAATAAAAAAAACTGGTTACTACGAACACATAATTTGTAATTAGATTAAGTAATTGTAGAAAGCAATAAGCTTTCGAGGCTAAATTCAGTGGTGGTAACAATTAAGTACTACTAAATTTTGGAATATTTGAAATTTTGGAAGATATTGTTGATTTTATCGCGCATTCCTTTGAAAACACTAACAGACGGATTAATATTAAGCTTGGCGCTGACAGCTTATACTCGGTATTGACGATGAAAGGAAATATTACCGATGTTTATATGACGTACTCATATATATGCGCGTTTTTTATAATAATATAACTATTCAGGCGCACTTACAATTTTACTAATTTGTAAAGGTTACATACCATATTATACGTTCCCGATTCGATTGCGATAAAGTGACAATTTGTTAGTAGAAGCAGGACTGTAAAAGCGTATAAACTGCATCTGTTGCATATTTCGATACATAATTCAGATAAATCGATTAGGTACGCAAGTTTATTTAGATCCTGAAAAAGTGTACTAATTAATTTGTCTAATTTTGTTATGTTTTACATATATATTAAAACGTACATTACGAGTGTACAAAAAAATCTATTAAGCAAGGTCAATGTCCTCAAAAAGAGTAAGTGATGTCGATAGGCACGTAATTAATTCCATCGAGACACATTATATTATAATCAAGATATAAATATAGTTTATCATTACAAATATATAGCTTGGAATAATTATTAACCTTTGTTCATTCATTTTTAATTTCGCTTTAAAAATAATAAAAGTAATATATCTTTTTTTAAGATATATGATTTTCTGCAAAGGTCGATTAAAGTCGGATCAAGGCGCGGGTGTATTCCGCTAGGTCAATTGTACATACGGAACATTGGAAATCTATACTTTTATATTGTTACGAGCTTGTGGGTAGTAAAATGTCGGCGGTTGATGAATTAAGGACTGATTTATTACCACAGTACAAAAATTAAAATGTATTGATATAGCAAAGAGGTCCGGAGTCCAAAAGTCTTCGTAATAGTCGCGGGTAGATTCCTTGTATATCGCTTTGCACAGAATATTCACTGTCGCTTCCGAAAGTGGACTGACTTTATATCGTCATTATTTATAATCGAGAATATTCATGAAATATGTTGAAACATAAGGTACACACCTATTAACGACAAATAAATAATGAACTTCTGCGAGTTCAATATATAAATTATATAACTTAGCCGACTTTACGTTAGATGAAATATGAGGTCTTTTTTTGTATATATGTCTAATCATTGTACATTCCCGAACGAATTGTTGAACATTTAAGTTATATTCTCTTTGTTGATAGATTCCACATTAAAATTATTAATGCGCTTTACCAAATACCTGTTGAACGCTGTATTTAAAACTTACCGCGGTCATAACAATATTATTGTTTTTATAGTCTTTTAAATTATATGGATGTATGATTTAGTAGGTAAACTAATCGAATACCTGCCTAAAAACTTATATCTCTTTTTTTTTTATAGAATATGAAGGTGGACGAGCATATGGGCCACCTGATGGTAAGTGGTCACCAAACGCCCTTAGACATTGGCATTGTAAGAAATGTCAACCATCGCTCGTAGCCAATGCGCCACCAACCTTGGGAACTAAGATTTTATGTCCCTTGTGCCTGTAATTACACTGGCTCACTCACCCTTCAAACCGGAACACAACAATATCAAGTATTGCTGTTTTGCGGTAGAATATCTGATGAGTGGGTGGTACCTACCCAGACGAGCTTGCACAAAGCCCTACCACCAGTAGATCTTCTCTTTGTTAATGCTCATTAGTCATCATGTGGACATACACTCGGATTTATGTAGCTTAGATAAAAATATAGCTTAGCTAGGTAACAGACAAAACAATTCCGAAATAATACTTATCATAAAAATTTAATTTATTGTACATACCTTAGATAATGTGATCTGAAAAATATCACTATCTTTACGAACGGGTTTTAAGACTTATCTTGCCGTAAATAACATAATCTTTAGTACATGTGGTATTGTAATGCTATTTTCAATTTGTATTCTTTGTTTTTATATTTATTAGCAGCTAATGAGATTATAGATTGGGTTGCATTGACTCTTGTATATTTTTTAAGCAATCGTCCAATAAGATCAATCTGTTGTAGAATCTATACACTTTTAGAAGCGTTTCTGCACACTTGCCAACAACAAATTTTTATATAGAATACGTATAAATAGTTAGTATAAGTTGGTGACATTTCTTTTCTGTTTTTTCTGTACGTTTTATTTAGCTAACAATAAAAACAATTGTCAAAAGATTGCATTGATTGTATTCGTAATCTTATTCTCATGTTGTATAATTTTTGAACGGTGGGTAAACTTAAGCTAAGAAAGTCACTACAATTAAATTGACCACCTTTCTATTGGGTCAAATGGCCATCGTCGTTGTTTGATTTATGAATCGTTGCTGAATCGGTGAACGGAATCAGCTTGAAAGCTAGACATACTCACTTTATGCAAACAAAACAACATTTCATGTACCTAGTACAGAAGAAGTTTCCCGTTTTGCTGAAAGTTCCTGAATCTAGAGAATACGAATAAAGGTCGCCTACAACTAGCTCAACTACACCAGCTCAATTATCTTCGGGATAAATTTAACCCTTAAAAACTGAATGCTACAGTGTACGTGGGATATCATAGAACAAAGAAAGTAACTTGCTTGCTTCGACCATCGAAGATGTGAACGTCAATCCAACACAACAACAGGCAACAATGTCATTGGACGCAAAAATAATCTCAGATGCTCAGAGTAACACAGACTATGGTCGGATGGTTCGCTGAAAAGGCCTATAGTGGTATACTTTTAATCTGAGAGTACTTTACAAATATAAAAGAACTTTGACAACAAAAAATAAACATCTGAATATCTACCTCTATACAAGACCGACCACTAAGCCACATAGACATACAAAACCGACTAAAACAGACCAAGGCCATGTCTTTGAGTAGCTTTGAATTGATTTATGTAAAAAAAGCTTGTAATTCCTAAGAAATCCTGATAACATAACGTTGCAGTAATATAAATCAAAAGGAACGTGGTGGGACGTGGACCACGAAGTTCAATATAGAGTGGGGTAAAGAAACAATAGCTGCCCACTTATTCACATAGGGGTAATAGTTAATTTAAGTCATGACACGGTATACCTTGCGAATAATATGTACACGCGCAGATCTTGGAAATAGATAGGTAATGCTTTAATATTTTTTATATTGTGCAGAAGTGGTAAGGTTTATATTAAATATATTTGCAACAATATTTTAATCAATAAGACAGATAAACACTTATATTAATAGCATCATTTACGTCAATAAAAATAACCAGCCCTCGCGAATCGTAAAGATATGAAATCGAATACTTATCAGAGTTTAAACACGAAAATAGATTTTGACAAATAAAGATGTAATTACGATAATGTGCAGAATACTTATTTACATCTATTGAAAGGAAAACGTAATCTATGTTTTCTTAATAATATTATATTAATAAAAAAATGTCGAGATTGTCACTGTCACTCTATAATAGATTACTCTATAATTTACCCTTTATATCTTATTTATGTATTAATTTAACCTTTTATAAATTTCTATGTTTATGTAATTATATTTTGTAAACACATAGTTTTTATTTAATAGGTCCTTACATATGAAATTAGCTCTTTGGTTAAGCAAAAGAAAGCAACGTACCGTACGTTGTTGGATTCAACGTTTTCGTTCTGGAAATTTCGACCTTCAGAACCAACCCCGTGGACGGCCGGAGACCAAAGTGGAAAATGAAGAGTTAAAGGCTATTGTGGAAGCGGTTCCATGACAAAGCACTTCAGAGATAGCTGCAGGCTTCGGGGTAAGTGATAAAACTGTATTAATCCACTTGAAGCAAATCGAAAAAGTAAAAAACTTGATCCGGAAATTTTTTCCGGAATTTGGACAACTTCTTACAAGGAAAAAAATTCAACTCCGATGCGGCAGTCCAAACCGCCTTCAAAGAGTTTATTGATTCTCGCCCGCATATTTTTTTTAGTAAAGGGATCAATGAACTACCTATGAGATGGCAAAAGTGTATAGATAACAACGGTGCATACTTTGATTAATTAAATATATTTTACAAAAAAAAAAATGATTTTATATTCCTCCCGTACAAAACGCCAATTTCATATGTAAGGGCCTAATAGTAGTACTCTTAGTTTTTTATTTTCCTTTTAATTATGGAAACAATTGGTCACGTTCCAGCATTTATAATTAAAATAAATAATATTTATATATATAACATAAATAAACATATTATAGCGAAATAGACTTGAAATAGGCGTCTTTCGTCTGCAAAACTGATTGGACTCTGAAGATTTGGACAAAACTTTAAAAATGTGGTCAAATACAATAAGAACTTCTAAGTAAATAGAAAGTTAATCAGCGATCTCTTCTGACTTCTAATGTAAGGTGTTATTATATATAAAACTTCTAGTATTGTCATAAAAGTAAATATATTTCCAGTAGATTACTATCAAAAAGTTTCACCCACATCGGCCAATTAGCCTGATTAGCGATAGTAATCAAATAAACAATGACTGCTATAAAAGTAAAGATAATATGCATTGCAAGGAATGTATCATAAAGCAAATTTATCATTGTTATATTTATTACTTATATCTGACTAAAAATATAACACATTAATTTATACTAATAATATTCGGCGCGTGAAGATCTAATGGACATGATAATTCAACTATGTAGTTGAATATTATAATGATTCAAGTCAATAATCATTGACTTTTCATTGATATATTTTTTTCATTGTCCGATATAAAATCAGAAAGTACAAAATCTAAATAATTCCACATCGATTATTATCAATTAATCTTTCGAAAACAATTATACAAACACACAATTATACAAATACACTGACAAAGCGTCGTTTTAGTTTTATATTTCGCGTAGATTATTACCAAAGCCCTCCTTTGTTTATTTAATAAAGGAAAAGTTTTATCATGCAACAAAAGCATGATATAAAAAATCGATTCATATTTCGATATATTTAATCCAATTAATGCATCAACTGAATGCGTCTTGTTGAAAATCAATGTTAATCTTGGAAGTAAATAAATCTTGAGTTTTTTTTTTATCAAGCATTCAAATTGGTTAATATTTTATCGTATATATTGTTAGTGTTAAGCTTTTGAGTATAACGGCAGCAACGTTTTGCCAAGTATTTTTGGTTAGAGCTAGGTAAACATCTCCGACCCTTTGGTGGTTTTGGACAATACGAATGGCCAAGGACTTTGTATTATTTCCAGCACTTTCATTGACTATAAAAGTACAAATATAAAAAAAACACAGAAACAGACATACGTGTACAATATTTATAAAAATAAAATTTAAACACTTTTTTGTTAAAAATACTCTTACCAGTACGAACATTTTTAACATACATACGTACGTAGTCATAATTTCTAATTCAAAAGTCTCCCTCTCCATATCCTGAAAATAAGATCGAAAATGAAATCTAAATCATGTAAGCAAAGGAAAACAATTTAACAGCAAATAAATGATTAACATTTGATTTTTTTTTCATTATCTTAGTATTTTTATGAGAGAAGTATAATGCAAGGATACAATTAATTAGTATTGTGAAACAATTTATTGACAATTTGTTTCCGTGCGACGGTATATATTTAATGACTTATGCCTACCTATTTACATTTGAAATGCACAAGTCATGCTAGTCGCATTGACTATAAATAGCTCACTCATAACTTTTGGTAACTTAAAACCAAAAGATAATAATAGGAATAAGAAATAATAGGATTGAAAAAGAAATCATTTGTTATATGGCATTACAGTAAATATGTCTGACGGTTTTGGTATATGTCAAAATTTTAATGAGATAAATTGGCAACCTTTTGATTTTGAGTTTTGGATATTGGTTTTTTTTAGAAAAGCTTGTAGCTTAGAAAGAATAACAACTGCAAACTGGTTTATTTGATATAGATAACACTTTTATAGCCACTTATCGAATGTTTGATTTAAATATTACAAGTGTTTTGAAATAAGTTATTTTTATATGCTATGTTGTTCGTAATATTTATAGTTAAAATGAATATAATCCATATACAAAATAAATGGAATTTGGAAAAGTTCCAAGTCCTACTAAACTATTCTATAAAGATTTTATGATCTGTGGTGGCCAATGTGAAGAATTTTAAACATATTTTCTGTATGTATTCTAGATACATAACATATATTTATTTTATATGTTAATTTGGACATGTATTTAAATGAACTGATTTAAAGAAATATGTATTAAAGCTACCGACGCCAATGGTGGCGTTAGTTCCGTTACACAGTTACAGTGTAACATATATTATTATCATTACCAATTAGTACGTCTCGACTTCGCACGGATACAAAATAAGGTTTTATATCGAAACTCTTTACAGGCACGATGTTATTTATTTGATGAAGAGCCGAGCTTCTCATGAGTTCTATTGGCTGACATGGGTAACACGAATACAAATTATTATGACTGATCACTGTTACAAAATTAAGTGTACGCACAGAACTGATATACACAAGTGATGATTTTTCTTCGATAACAATTCAAAATAATGTTGTACATTAATGTCACTTGTATTGTAACCCACTACGACCTCACTAAACCAACATGGCGGGTTCGAATGTTATAATCATATCATGTTAATTGAATTTTAGTAATCTAATAATAATCAAAAACATGCAACGCGAAGTCATATTTATTTATTATTATAATATCATTTTTGAATACTGCGATATAAATAAGTATCTAATGCGATCCGTGTCGCAGATAAGATCCGCATAAGTTACCTACGCATTTATTTATGCGTTCTTAGAAACATAATAAAATACTGATTATTCATTAATGAAGTCGTGTGACTTTATTTACGACGTTATTTATTAATGCGATTTATTTGACTTTTTCATCGGATTTTTCCTTTTATGTTACTACGACCGAGATGGCCCAGTGGTAAGAACGCGTGAATCTTAACCGATGATCGTGGGTTCAAATCATGGGATCTTGCCCGGGGCAAGCACCACTGAATTTTCATGTGCTTAATTTGTGATTATAATTCATCTTGTGCTTCACGGTGAAGGAAAACATCGTGAGGAATCCTGCATGTGTCTAATTTCACTGAAATTCTGCCACATGTATTCCACTGCACTACACTACACATAGGCGGGTTGCATTGGAGCAGCGTGGTGGAATAAACTCTAAACCTTCTTCTCAAAAAGGGAGAGAAGGCCTTAGCCGAGCAGTAGGACATTCACAGTCTGTCACTGTACTGTACTGATGTCCTTACTTACCCTTTACCCATCTTCTATATAACCACGCCGATTTACGATTTATTTAATTGTAAGATAAGTTTATCATATTAAATATGTTTCATCAAATTATGATCATTTCATGTAACAATTAGATTTTGTTTTATCATAAAGCACAAAACAACCGAACCTATTGCATAACTCCAGCTAAATTGTTTCTGAATCAGCTCTCTGGATTGCTTCCGCTCTCTTTGTGAAACGTCGATAAATTTTGAAGTACTAGACTAAATATAAATTTCAATAATAAACAAAGAAGTATGCGAATAACTTTTTATAGTAAACGAATATTAGACATACTCATGAATTCGGCTATTCAGTAACTCTTTTTTTAAGCGTCTTCTGGTTTTATGACGCACCGCAAAGAAAGATACCTACACATTTTGAGAACTCGTAACGTACTTATGGCAATTTTTTTGTAGAATTTAACAGATAAGGCAACATAGTAATTCCTAATAAAAAAAATTAATGTGTTTTACATTAATTTTTTTATTAGGAATTGTTTCATATATTTTTGGTACAGCAATGACGAAGTAATAATAATAATATCTTGGGACAATAATCACACACGGCCATCTGAACCCAAATTAGGCTTGTACAAAGCTTGTGCTATGGAAACCAGACAACTGATATACTACATATACTACTTGTTCATGTTCATGCACACAAATGTCTGTTATGGGTGGGAATCGAACCCACAACCTTCTGCGTGAAAGGCAGGTATCTTACCAACCACGCCAACCGGCTCGTCAAGTAATTTATTCTTCAAATACATTAACAAAAATCTATAAATAAAAGTATGGCGAATCCATTATTTAAGATTGGTTTTAATATTAGTAAAAATAATTTCACATTCTTAGCCACATTTCAAACTTTAATTTTATTGGTTTATAAGAATTAGATTTAATCTATGAACAGTCTACGGTGTCGTTAAGTGCTATCGTAGGTGCAACACCACCACCCATACAATATTATAGTACCAACACTTAATTAAAAAAAAAATGACAAATAAACATCGAAAAAGTATATAATCTAGAACCTATTCACTAAGACTATTCAGATGACCTCAATTACGATATAGGTGTTGGATATCCTGCTGATTCCTAATGATGCTGTAACACCAGGATAAAGGGTTGCCATGTTATTGTAGTATCATTGAAGTCACAGGATATTAAATTTTATATCGATCAGACCAGTTGAAGTTGCTCTAATCTCTATAAATGGTAAAAACGATATGAAAATCGGTTCACTCGTTTAGGAGCTACGATGACCACCAATATAACGGCAAACTTTTTGTGTCTGGGGCTTATCTTTATTTTTTTGAATCATAAGATTATATACTATAAAAAGGAAGACAACAAAAATAAACGATTAATCAATTAAGTAATTATTGATTTTGCAATCATCCCGCGTGACGTCCAAACGCAGGGACGCTGCGGTAATAAGAGAGCATTGCGAGTTACATATTACGAATTACGAATACTTATTTCTTTAAAATTTGAAAGTTCTATTGTAATGTTGTAATTAATTTTATTCTGCAACTTTGAATTAACTTTATCCACCGATTATAAATATGGAGAGTTAGACCATAAACCTTCCATTGTCCTTTAAAATTGAAACGACAAAATATTATATATGTTTATAAAGGCTTTAAAAATTCTGTATTAAACAATATAATAGCAAATACGTTTATTACAAGGTACGTAGCTCACTTATTTAAATATAAGTAAAATATATTTCCCCATATTCATTTTTATTTAGTATTTAATAAATTTTTATTTATTATTTAATAGTTATAAAAAGAATAAATGGAGCTGAATTATTAAAAAAGTTACATATAAAACGTTTTATTCGCGGTAAGTAAATAAAATATACATTACATAAATACATTACATAAAACTATCTCAAAAGTATTCGTTGATTTCATTATTGATATAATTAACGTTAGATACGGCTGTATCACGCCGTTTCAAGATCCCTTTCAGCCTCTGAAAAAATTTCGTACTCATAACAATTAATAAACATTGCAAGCCATATCAGTGTGGCGCGTAATTGTGTAGAGAGTGGACGCATCTACGTTCTTTATTCTTTACGACGTTTAACTACGATTAAATCATTAAGATTACATTAATTATTAAGATATAAATAAATACGTATCAGTGTTTATTAGAAAAAAATACACGTGATAAATTTTAAAAATCTAAAATTTAGCTTCTGTGACAAGTGAAAAAAGATAGAACAAGAATAGTTTATTTATTGCCTATTAAATTTTAAAAATATGATTAAATAGAAAGAGTAATTTGTGTTTTATAATAATTGTTATAATGAAGACTGTTCGTAAGAAATAACTGTGTAAACTGTGCATGAATAACTTAGTTTTTAAGTAAAATATTTAAAATGTTTTCGAGAAGAAAATGTCAGATTTTAATAGCATGCCTCGTTTTATTTGGTGAGTTTATTTATTACCATTTGCAATTTATTAAATTAACATATATGATGTATATAGTTAAATATATAACAAAAATTACGAGTTGATTCAAACTGTTTTATTACACATATAAAAAGCGTATGTTTAATTTTATTGTCTATTTGATAAAAATAAACTTATGTATAAGACGAGTATTGATAGATATTCTCAATCGTTTGTTCCCAATTAATTATTTATTATATTGTACTAAAATAGAAAACTATATAATTACATAAAATACAAAAAATATTTATAAAATTATTATTCACATTGAGGACTTAAACATTTTAATACGATTTAAAAATAGGAATGGTGGTAAAAATGCTATCAGCATTTCGTAGAATCTAAATTCCGATTTTACGGACGAAAAATGAACAACCCCAAACCAGCAAAGGTGATTTAAGGCTTTAATTTAAGATATTATACGTTTCAGAAATGCATTTATTCAATAATAATTAACGTTTAATAAATAGGATATAGTATATATTGTCTTACTTTTTTTGCGTTTAGATTAATTATGCAAGTGTATTATTATTTTTATTGTTTATAGTTTTGATTTAGTTATTTGTTCTCCAGCAAGTGTGATGACATGACAAGTGTATGATAATGTATGCATGTGATATGTGACTAAGCACTTTGTAACGATTATGTTAATTCTAACTGGTTATCAAAATAGGGGTATTGAATATATTATGATGTGCTGTGTTGTTATATGCAAAGAACAAAATAAAAATAGTGCACTATTTCTCTTTCTTCCCCTGTTGTATGTGTGTGAAAAAGAATCGATGAACAATAATTGTTTATCGATGACGATAATTACTTATTTGAAGCTTCGAATGGCATCTAATACTGTTGGAAATTTATATTAAATATTATCCAGGAATAATTGTCAATACTTCGTGAAATTAACGTGTTATTGTCTTTATTATATAACGAATACATTGTGAAATAGTAACATAAAACATTAAATAATAACTTTACTTTACTATAATACTTTTATTGTACATCACACCACAAAGAGAAAAATACAAAACATGTATATTGCCTAAATAATAACGTAAAAATGGTAACAAATCGAATGTTTGCGTTACACATTAAACTTGAAATTTTGATATTTGAATGAAACAATTAATAATTCTGGCATTTACTCCTAATAGTGTATCTAGTAGACCATCACTTAGCCAGTGTAATCATATTAGCACACATCCGCCTACTACCAACAATCCCTAGCTTTTTTATTGTTCGTTAGTTTGCGTATTAAACGCCATTAGTGATTAAAAGCCATTCGCTTTCAAGAGAGACATTTAATTAACGGTCACTTAAGGCACTCCTTAGTGTAGGTTTTCAAATCAACAATGAGGAGTATTTAATAATTAATATGTATATTAAGGTGAAATGTGTACGAAACAAAATCAAGTTTAAATTTATGACTTATTTATATCTATGACTTTATACAACAATAGATTTTTACTGTAGGTATTTTTCTTTACTTGTTATTTCAACAAAATCGCAGTAAATTGTAAATGAAAATGTTTTTTAAATCTTATACTGTAATAAATTACTATAATGTCGAACAGTAAAAATAATATAAATAAGTAGAAACGTAAAATATATTCTTTCGGGCGTTCAAAATTATCATAGGTTTTTGATCTTTTGTTTGCAATTATTATAACTTTTGAAGTTTTGATTATTTGACCATCTTAGTCGGGTGGCAGATGCTGCGCAAGAGCAGTTTCCTAACGCGGAATTGTTGTTTTTGGGGGATTTTAATGCTCACCATGAATCATGGTTGAAATCCCTCAAAACTGACCATGCTGGAAGAACTGTTCATGCTTTTGCTCTCACACACGACTTGACCCAACTGGTTGATTAGCCCACCAGGATCCCAGATATTGATGGGCAAGCGCCTTCTCTACTGGATCTTCTGCTGACTTCTCACCCGGTGGAATATCAGGTTGTGGTTCAAGCTCCACTTGGTTCTTCGGATCACGGCCTTATATCTACCAAAGTGCCACAGGCCAAGCTGCCGCCATCAGCGGTATGTAAACGTCGCGTTTGGCACTATAAGTCGGCAGATTGGGACGGTATGCGCGATTACTATGCGTCAGTCCCTTGGAAGGAACGTTGCTTCAGTGGGAATGACCCGACAGCTAGTGCCGCTGCTGTTGCTGATGAGATCATTTTAGGAATGGAATACTACATTCCTAGCTCAGTTCTCATCAATAGGGGTACGCGTAACCGTTGGTTCACTCGTGAATGTGCCGACGCTGTATCATCTAAGCAGGCGGCATATCGCGCGTGGATCAACGGCTGCATTAGCTGGGCATCTAACATTGACTCACTGAAAGCAAACTACAATAAAAATTCCAAGTCCTGTAGGAAGGCATACACGAGAGCGGATGCACAGCGCATTGTACAGATTGGTCATGAACTTATTTCGCATCCTAGGGGCTCCCGTAGCTTCTGGCGTCTGACCAAGTCTGTGCAAAACAATTTCTGCCAACCTTCGCTGCCACCGCTCAGAAATCCGGACGGATCGCTAGCTCACAGTCCGCAGGAGAAAGCCGACCTCCTGGCTTAACTCTTTGCCGACAACTCTGTGATCGATGATTGTAGTGCGCAGCCACCAACAATACCTTCATGTGGCCACACGATGCCTGACAACAAAATCAGGCAACGTGATGTGCGTGCGGAGCTGCAATCACTTGATATACGGAAAGCTAGCGGTCCCGATGGAATACCAGCCATTGTGCTAAAGAAGTGCGCGGCGGAGCTGTCTCCTGTGTTAACGCGCCTGTTCCAACTTTCTCTCTCTTCGGGATGTGGATTGGAGAAGAGCTAATGTGCAAGCGGTTCCCAAAAAAGGGATCGGTCTGACCCGGCAAATTATCGACCAATAGCTATCACCTCAGTACTTTGTAAGGTGATGGAACGGATTCTAAACAACCAACTGATCCATTACCTAGAAGATCACTGTCTAATTAATGATCGTCAGTACACCTCTGGGGTGAAGCTATCGACAAGCATGGAGAATCGTTGGCTGTCAGCCTCGATATCTCCAAGGCTTTCGACAGGGTCTGGCACAGAATCTTCTCTCCAAGCTACCAGCATATGGTCTGCCTGCTCAGCTATGCACCTGGATTGCCAGCTGCCTACACAAGCGTAGCCTTCGTGTTTTAGTAGATGGTTGCGCTTCACAATTCTATGTAGTGAATGCTGGGGTCCCCCAGGGATCTGTGCTATCTCCCACACTCTTTCTTTTGCATATCAATGATATGCTCTCTCTTGGGAACATACATTGCTATGCAGATGATAGTACAGTGCATGGTGGCTACCACGGACGCGCAGTGGCTGGGCGGGCGGAAACTGAGGAGAGGCGGGAGAATCTTGTCATTGAACTCGATAGGACGTTAGAGCTCTTCGCCAAATGGGGTTCTGATAATCTTGTTGAGTTTAATGCCAAGAAAACACAGGTATGCGCTCTCACAGCGAAAAAGTCACCATTTTACCCTCATCCCTCCCTCTGATGACACAAGGCAAAATCGCCATGCTGGGGATGGACGTTCGCTGCGACCTTAGTCCAAGGGATTACAAACTCGGAGTTCTGAACAAGGTGCGGCGTTTTTTCACGCCACAACAACTGTGCCTATTATACAAAACACAGGTACGGTCTTGCGTTGAATATTGCTCGCACCTTTGGGATGGCTCCGCTAAGTACCTACTGGAGGCCTTGGACCGGTTGCAGCGACGTGCTGTACGCATTATTGGCGACGTAAAGGTCACAAACACTCTTGAACCTTTACAATTGCGTCGCTAGATAGCAGCACCGAGCGCTTTCTATCGACTGTATCACGGCGAGTGCTCTGAGGAATTATTCTCTCTAATTCCCGCTTCCCCCTTCCTTCTTAAGTCCACGCGAGCTGGTTCTCGATGTCACCGACTAACTGTGACATCAATTCCATCGCGCACAAAGAAATTTGGCAACTCCTTTCTTTGTCGCGCTACCAAAAAATGGAATTCCTTACCAGCTCACGTGTTCCCCTCCTTTTACAACCCGGGTTCCTTCAAACGAGGCGTGAAGAGGCATCTTGCGGGCCGGCAAGGCGGGGACGGCTAGTACAGAACATTCTTCCCGACTGTACTGGCCGTCGTCGCTTTTGGACTCTACTACCACTTACCATCAGGTGGAGTAGAGTCATTTGCCATCCCGGGGCATATAAAAAAAAAAAAAAAACAGTTATAATTTATACTGATATTATAAATTCGAAAGTAACTCGTGTCTGTTACGCATACACAGTAAAACCACTAAACCAATATTGATGAAATTGTGCATGAAGCAAGCTTAAGCACCAAGGAAGGAAATTGTTTTTTTTATACCTAACACCTATCCTAGATGTGGGAGGAGAGTAGAGGGGTTTCCTTACGCAAGCGAAAACTAGTTTGCTTATAATTTAAACAATAATGTGTAGAATTGTTTGAATATCATTGGAATCAATTAACTGTTATGGTACCAATTAGAATGCGCAATACACCCATACAATAACACTTATGTATGTACGTATATGTTTTTAAACACGTGTTCGAGCGAGTTTTATGTAAACATTTTAATTACTATAAACAACATGAAATTTTTGTATTTTATTAGACTTTTATTTTATTTTATGTTTTAACAGCTTACATCTTTTGGGTAATCATAACAACAAGTCATATATACAATCATCACCGATTCAGCTCATAAATATAATCAGCGTAAAACGACATTATCTTTTGACACCCCTCTGTTCCCCTATTCGTATATTATCGCCATTGTGAGAGCCTTGATCCCAGACATGCATGCCGAAATCATGCATCTTTATCGTAAGGCGAAGCAAAAAGGTGTTAGAAAAGAAGGTGACCATTGAAATCTCACCGCGCAATCCTGTGGATCTTAAATCCATCCAATGTCTGCAAAATATTGCTCGTAAAATTGTCACTAGCATTTTGGTGTCTGCCTTAGTAGTAAGATAAATCTGTATGATTATGTCTATCGTCTAATAATGCCCTTACAGTAGTTTTCAACTCCTTATTAATATTATAAATACGTAAGTAAATCTATAAATATTTTTAAAAAACTTGTGAAAGATCACTTTTTGTCTCAAATGCCTTATCACCAATAATTTCTTTTATATCAGTATTTCTTGTATTATTCATTTGCTTTTCTTTTTTCTTTTTTGTTATGTTTGAGGACTTATCGTTTTATTCGTTGTTGCTGTATATGTATGTATTTATATTATATACTTATAATTTTGTATGTACTGATAATATAATTTATTTATGGATATATGTATAGTATGTGTATTTTATATTTACATTTAATAAATGGTTTTGTTTTAATTAAATATTAATATCATTTTATTCATATCACCACCTACCCCATATCCTATCTGTAATTACTTACACTTGGTTGCCTGGAAGAGATCGCTATGTAGCGATAAGGTCGCCATAATTGTACATTTATTTAGGCAATATACATGTTTTGTATTTTTCTCTTTCTGGTGTGATGTACAATAAAGTATTAAAGCAAAGTAAGTGTTTGTTTGCTTGTTACGATTTGACATTTTAACTCAACCGATAATCTTGAAATTTTATCTACAAGTTATCAGTGGGTACAGAAAATTAAATGGTATACTAAACACTTCCTTCCTCACACGTAGCTGTAAACTATTCATCTATAACTCAAATATTGATTTATGATGTTTACTAATAAATTGGTGCCGAGATGGCCCTGTGGTAAGAACGCGTGAATCTTAACCGATGATCGTGGGTTCAAATCATGGGATCTTGCCCGGGGCAAGCACCACTGAATTTTCATGTGCTTAATTTGTGATTATAATTCATCTCGTGCTTTACGGTGAAGGAAAACATCGTGAGGAAACCTGCATGTGTCTAATTTCACTGAAATTCTGCCACATGTGAATTCTACCAACCCGCATTGGAGCAGCGTGGTGGAATAAGCTCCAAACCTTCTCCTCAAAAAAAAAAAAAGAGGAGAGGAGGCCTTTAGCCCAGCAGTGGGACATTCACAGGCTGTTACGGTTACGGTTTACTAATAAATACGATTAATAGCCATAATTGATGGTAAAATATAAAATTCGAAAAATGTAAACTTAAAATTTATTAATAATACAGTTTTTCAGATTACATTAAGTTGTTTATAGACATAATTTTTCAAATATTACGATAATGCATTCTCTGACAAGTGTAGGCGATGGACAGTGTACAAGTCGGATCCAGGTGTATCTGTGCCTTTTACCATTATAGAATATGACCGTTAAAAAGACAACAACGAACTTAATCTATTTATTTATTGTCGGATAAACGCACTCAAAAAATTGTCAATGATTAAACTCTCTTAAAAGTTATAATTATGTCAAAAAACAATATTAAAATTACAGACATTTACAGGGCTTCCAAAAAAATTGGCGACCCCATTTACCTTTTTATAAAATAACAAACTAGAACACAACAATACTAAGTATTGTCTTTAACATAACGTTATAATCTGACTGTGGTGTCTGAACACTAACCAGATATTAATATGGCCGTCATTTTATTGCGCACTATACATTTTTCAAACGTTTGTTTATTTTAGCAATAAATTCTATGTTGTCACATCGTGGCTGACGGATTACTACACTTATAATTTAACGATAACGCACAAAGTTGTGCCGCCTATGATAATAGTTGGTACTAGGTCGATAATAATAATCTTAAGGTATAGGAAAATAGCAAATTGAATATACAAATTCACATACCTCTAAAAACAAAATCCTTTAATTAAATTAGACTTTTTTTTCTACGAACAGTTTCACGGCGTAGTGAAATTATATTTAGAACTTTTTCTTCACAGAAGTGGAAGGCTTTGCTTTACCACCCACTGAGGGTTAAATACGGGCTGTTAATATACCTACCTATTTATTTACATTTACGTAACGTAAAGTTTAATACGGACTTTAGAATAATTAATAAATAATGTTATCCGAATATGTGATACATAATTAATTATTAATTTATCTGAAACCTCTAGCGAAGCCTATTATTTCAGTATTGAATAATAGCAATAAATTCAAGCTTCAACAAATGTAAAAACAGTTACTCGACGTTGAGCTACAAATTTAACATTTTTTAATTCCCATAATATGGGACTTCAAGTCTATCTAGATCAAATATGATTATTTTACCGAAAGTTACAACACCAAAATAATTTAAAAAATCAATTATGTGTAAATAAGGAATAACAAATAACACCTTGAGTGAACTATTTCACTATCGATCGTGACATATTCTATCGGAATTGCCTGACGATGACGTTGAGCTGGCTACGTGGAAATTTCCCTCAGAAATGTGTTGGTAACACACCCGATTATTTATCGATTACAGATTTATTTTTGAAAGTTATATTAACTTTTTACACACCTGGAACATGAAGTTAAGGTTATTGCTTTGTTACCTAACAGCAAAAAAAAAACATCGCTATCGACTCAGCTTTACATTTTCCACCAATATTAAATTGCACTAATATGGTAAAAAGTACTTACGCCAAACGCAAAACGACAATCCAATGAACGTTTCTAACATACATACGTTCCATTCTGGCTATTTATTATCTGAAGTCAGTGCGTTGCAACTTCAGTTGTCTGTGGACAATGTCTTGGAAAAGACAATGTCTCACGTAGGAGTATTGTAATACGTCACGTTCATTAATAAATAATTAAATTATTTTAATTGATTACATCATTAATTTGTACCTGTTTTTTAATACATAATACATAGCGAAAGAATGGTGGTAGAGCGTTGTGCAAGCTCGTCTGGGTAGATACCACTCATCAGATATTCTACCGCAAAACAGCAGTACTTGGTATCGTTGTGTTCCGGTTTGAAGGGCGACTGAGCCAGTGTTAATTACAATCACAAGGGACATAACATCTTAGTTCCGAAGGTTGGTGGCGCATTGGAGATGTAAACGATGGTTGACATTTCTTACAATGCCAATGTCTAAGGGCGATGGTGACCACTTACCATCATGTGGCCCATATGCTTGTCCGCCTTCCTATTCTATAAAAAAAACCTCTTCGTTCGTTAAGAAGTTTTCCGATAACTAACAGACGTACTAAACAATAATTATATTACCTTTATGCTTAATATGTAAACGATGATTTAATAATGTTAGAAAGAATGAAAGACATATTCTAGTTAAATATTTATTTGTAAAGCATAGACACTCGTATTATTATACAAAAGGTAAAATATAAATAGGTATATTAATTCATTAAAAAATGCTTTGAAGTCTTATATTAGTGAAAATATTTTAACAAATATAATCTGATCAATGTATATTATATTTATATTTCTTAAATGTTATCGTTAACAAACATAAGTAAATATTCTGTTTCACCAAATTACATTAAAAATAACGTCAATCAAAATAATTGAAATCATATACAAGGCACAAAATGTCTGTGTCAAATTTAAGATTGTTTTTAAATTAAGAATTATATTAAAAAATTATGTAAAAACTTTGATTCTCTCTCCCCGCGCTTAAATTAAACAAAAATAGTTTCCAATTATATAAACATTGATATATAAAATCATATTCTTAAATTAGCACCCACTGAACGAAGCGAAAACACGTTAAGAGAATATATGCGTTTCAATAAATATAATTATATATTTAATCAGAAATGAAATACAAATCCCACAATCACGTAGCTCATAAACATATAATTTTCTATTAGTGCTCGTAAAATGTGTATACATATATAATATGACATCCCCAAATAAGGTATTGTAATAAAATCTAATAAGGCTTCATCATCTGTTAGCTGTTGGCATATCTTGTTATATAAGTATACATATGTATTATGGGTATTCTTTGATTATTAGACTAGCGCATCGCCCGCGGCTCCAGTTAAACGGGATAAAAAGGCCAAAATATGTTGATTATGTCATACTTTAGCTGTGATTAAAGCATGAACAAGTAAAAAATATTACAAAAATACATACACAATCTTTCGTATGTATGATATAAGTGCGATTATTAGAATTATAGTAATTAAAGAAAAATGAATATACTGAATTATTGTAATGCCTTTTTATATACTATACTAGGTGTAGTATTTAAATTTGCAAGGACAACGATATTCTTTACGTGACTTACACGTGAACATATATAATTGCACAAAGTAAACAGCAACCAGTAATTGAAAACTTGCAACCCTTCTAATCAAATTAAACTATAAATAAGACTAAAAATAACCAATTGAATTTTAACTTTTAAAAAAATCGATAATTTATGCAAGATATTAATGAAAACACAAAATTAAAAGATAAATTTATATCTAATGATGTACTTAAACAAAAAACGTGTCTAATCTTATTGAACTTTAGATTAATTAATTTAATGCAACTTTTATTGAACCCTACAACTAAGAAATAGGTAAAATTAATAAAAAATTACTACGGATTTAATAATTGCAACCAAAAGCCACAAAATATTTAATGTTATACAAAATAATCATGAAATTAGAGAAAACAACTAAAACATGATTGTTTTTGATGTGTTGTTTCTGATGAAAGAAACACGATTTTATTTATTTGTATAGAAATCGTATTGTATACTGGTAGCCAGTCGAAAGCCGCGTCTTATGCGCCTGAACTCTTTCATATAATGACGTCTTATTGAATTATGAGAGAAAGGGTATAAAGGTGGAAAGAGCTCCATTTTCGTACATCATAAGTCATCATAATATTTTCGGCGCTTATTCTTGCTAATCAACGAACGAGGTTCTGGCGACCGAAATCGTGGCGGTATAACCACACAAATGCTGGAATCCGAAAATGCAAATCCTGATAGCGGGCAGCAGCGCTATTAGTGAAAGATTTCCAGCCACTGCGGTCACCAACCCGCCTGCCAAGCGTGGTGACTAAGGCAAATACCTACTATGAGCGACGAAAAAAATTCACAGCCCCCAATTCCCGGTAATCGCACTATTCCTGGCCACGGTACCGGCCATGGTAACGGTGCGATGGGGGGTGCTAAGAATCCCCGGGCTACGGCAGGGTACCACAAACGGCGACTGTTTCTGGCCACGTATAATGGACGCTCTCTGCGGCTGGACGAACATTTGACAGAATTGGAAGTAGAGTTAAGTCGTATTAACTGGGATATAGTAGGTCTATCAGAAATCCGAAGACAGGGCGAGGACATGATGACACTAGATGCCAGTCACTTACTCTACTTCCGAGAAGGACACCAACCATCCCAAGGTGGCGTCGGCTTGATCCACAAGTCACTCAGAAGCAATGTCGTGGAGGTTGGCAGTGTGTCGGCGAGGGTGGCATACTTTGTATTAAAGATAACCGAGAGGTATGCCTTGAAGGTTATACAAGTGTATGCCCCAACGTCTACATACACTAACGAAGAGGTCGAAGCCATGTACGAAGACATAGTGAAAGCTATGTCTCGTACCAATACCTTCTACACAATTGTTGTGGGTGACTTCAATGCCAAAGTGGGAGTACAAGAAGATGGTGAATCGAGGGTAGGAAAATTCGGCTATGGGCGCAGAAATCATCGGGGGCAAATGCTGGTAAACTTCCTCGAGGCTCAGGGATTATTTCCGATGAATTCATTTTTCCAGAAAAAGCCCCAAAGGAAGTGGACCTGGCGAAGCCCCGATAAAATAGCGATTAATGAGATCGACTTCATTTTATCCAATAAGCGCCAAATATTCAGGGATGGCTCCGTAATCAACAGGGTAAACACTGGAAGTGATGAAGTGATGATGAGGTAAGGCCTCATCCCAGGCCCAGCAGTGGGATATTCACAGGCTGTTACGATTTTCTGCGCAGTTGACTAGCCTGCGATACATCTAATGTAGACAGATATTTTGAAAGTTCTTAACGTTTAACAGGGCCATCAGTTGTCGGTTCTTCTTCACATGTGGCCAATCACTGCCACTTCAGGCTCCTTTATAAATTTAATTTTGTTATTAATGGGTTACTAAAATTCTTTAAAATTGAATCATCTCAGATGTCGTACAAAATATAACTTTGGCTTATAACTAACTACAAAGACCTTGTACGGTTCTGAACTACGCTAAATGAAAACAATGATTGTTTATTTTTGAATGACAAACAATAGTTAAAATTAAAAAAAGATCCAGTATAAATTTATCCAGTATAGCACTAAAGATATAGCTATTAAGCCATTGAGCCAACTTCTACTTCAATAATTATCGGACAAATTATTTAAAACTGACTTATAACTTAATAAAAAAATATATAATTCAAATATTAATAAAATGAAACTGAACGACGTCACTACAGATTCTACAATTTAATACTAAATTAGGGTCATCCATATTTTGAAAATCGATAGTCATACCTCGCCTTTAAATAGTCCTTAACTGACGACAACAATGGTGCCAATCGCCTCGTTCTGAAATATATCTTTTAAAAAAAGGAATACGACTTACATTCGTAACTTCCACGTATGTTTTAACGCCCAGTCTGCTAAGACTTACGCGTCAACAGACTGGGCGCAGTTTAGTAGTACGAAGTTTCTTCTATCTAGAAGCAGAACCGATAATCACACCTCGTCTCTAAATAGTCTCTTAACTGCTGTCAGTCACTTCGTTCTAAAATACGTCTGAAAAAAGCAATAAAACATAAACTATGGAGGCAGTTTTGTACTACGAAATTTTAGAATCTATCTAGAGGTAGAGTCTATAATCACTCATCTCTAAATAGTCTCTTAATTGCTGACTACAAAACTGTCAATAACGGAATTAAATACACATTTAAATAAAATTAAAAATTAAATACACATCTTCAAAAAATCATAAATCTTCGCCATGTCAGCAAACACTCGACGTAGTTTAGTAGTACGATAGTAAGGACACTATCTAGAGGCAAAATCGATTCTCACATTGTCCCCAAATAGTATCTTAACGGTCGTCTACAATGCTGCCAATTCCGACTTTATTAAATACATATTTCAAATTTATCCACACATCTTTATATTCCTTTATTAGCACTGCCTGGACGTAGTTTCGTAGCGAGTGAATCAAGAAATTATCTAGAGGCGAAGAGGTTAACGTCTTCGCCTCTAAATAGTCTCTGAGATCAAATAAATCACAGCAGAGTAACACACTGTTATTTTCACCGTAGAAAAGATTGACTTGCGGGTGCTTGAGATGTTTCTTGTTCTTGGTTTTAAATTACCTGAATATACTATTTCAATAAAAACTTACAAATGAAGAATACTAATAAAATTGATGGGAACACATTGAACCTATAGTTATGTAATTTATCAAAATCGGTTCATAAACAAAAAAAGTTACATTCGAACATACGATACAGATTAATGGAGATAAACCAATTTTTAATGATTCAATTAAACATTAGTCATTATGCGTAATCGCAAATTATACAATACTATTTCCATAAATCTTACAAGTAATTAAGTCACTATCTAAAACTATTTATAATACACAACTGGATTTAAATACATTCAAGGTTATAATATGTATTTAATTAATAAATTGATTACTTAGTATACAATACAAAAATATGAATAAACTGGCCTTATAAAAAGCTATGAGTAATGTTAACGCGTTACATAAATAATTATAACAAAATATTTAAATAGTTTTATATATATTCAATAAAAATAAACATTTTAAGATTATTTTATTTTAATTTATATCATGCATTTACCATTTTAGATGATATACCATAAAATGAACCCAAGATATATGACTCATAGTAGTGGAATTATTCTATTTTATTAACCTTGGTAGTCGTAGGGTAGGGTCACAGGATGAAGCGCAAGTAACTATCTGAAGGCAAAACTGATATTCAGACGATGCTCTCATATAGTTTCTTAGTTGCCGGCCAGTTCTCTCGCGGTAGTTCAGAGTTATTTAAAACATCATTCATCCAATTGTAAACCCCTTGTAATACACAACCAGGAAGTACCAAACTTCTTATACTACACATTCCGCTTCCAGGCGCCCGCCACTTTCTAATTTTAAGTATTCACAGAACATTTATTATGCGAATATTTTTACCTCATATTTGTGTTTTTGGTATTAATAATAAATTTAATGACAGTACCTTTGTTTGTTGTTATGGTCATACTATGGATATACTATTTATAAAACTTGAAGTTTTGAAGCATATCATTAACCTTGAAAGACTTCGACTCGATCGTAATTTTGTATCTCGAAACGTCCTAAACTATCTAGATGTAGAGTCAATAGCTACACCTCGCCTCTAAATAGTCTCTCAACTACCGACTACTACAGTGATTCCAGAAGCACATTTTTGATATATCTGTGAATAATATAACACAAAGAAACAAAAAGTAAACATAGATATTCTTCAAACTGTATGTGGAGACTGGTAGCACGAAAGTTCGGAAACTATCTAGAGGCAAAGTTGATAGGCATACCTCGCCTCTAAATAGTCTCTCAACTACCGACTACTACGGTGATGCCTGAAGCACACTTTTGATATATCTGTGAATAATATAACACAAAGAAACAAAAAGTAAACATAGATATTCTTCAAACTGTATGTGCAGACTGGTAGCACGAAAGTTCAGAAACTATCTAGAGGCAAAGTCGATACGCACACCTCGCCTCTAAATAGTCTCTCAACTGCCGACTACTACGGCGATTCCTGAAGCACTCTTTTGATATATCTGTAAACAATATAACACAAAGAAACAAAAAGTAAACATAGATATTCTTCAAACTGTATGTGGAGACTGGTAGCGCGAAAGTTCAGAAACTATCTAGAGGCAAATTCGATACGCACATCTCGCCTCTAAATATGCTCTCAACTGCCGACTACTACGGCGATTCCTGAAGCACACTTTGATATATCTGTAAACAATATAACACAAAATAACAAAAAGTATAAATAAGTTTTCTTCAAACTATATATGCAGACTAATAGAACGAAAGTTCGGAAACTATCTAGAGGCAAAGTCAATCGGCATACCTCGCCTCTAAATAGTCTCTCAACTACCGACTACTACCGTGATTCCTGAAGCACACTTTTGATATATCTGTGAATAATACAACACAAAGAAACAAAAAGTAAACATAGATATTCTTCAAACTGTATGTGCAGACTGGTAGCACGAAAGTTCAGAAACTATCTAGAGGCAAAGTCGATAGTCACACCTCGCCTCTAAATAGTCTCTCAACTGCCGACTACTACGGTGATTCCTCAAGCACACTTTTGATATATCTGTGAATAATATAACACAAAGAAACAAAAAGTAAACATAGATATTCTTCAAACTGTATGTGCAGACTGGTAGCACGAAAGTTCAGAAACTATCTAGAGGCAAAGTCTATAGTCACACCTCGCCTCTAAATAGTCTCTCAACTGCCGACTACTACGGCGATTCCTGAAGCACACTTTTGATATATCTGTAAACAATAAAACACAAATAAAAAAAAGTATACACACATTTTCTTCAAACTGTATGTGCAGACTGGTAGCACGAAAGTTCAGAAACTATCTAGAGGCAAAGTCGATACGCACACCTCGCCTCTAAATAGTCTCTCAACTGCCGACTACTACGGCGATTCCTGAAGCACTCTTTTGATATATCTGTAAACAATATAACACAAAGAAACAAAAAGTAAACATAGATATTCTTCAAACTGTATGTGGAGACTGGTAGCGCGAAAGTTCAGAAACTATCTAGAGGCAAAGTCGATACGCACATCTCGCCTCTAAATATGCTCTCAACTGCCGACTACTACGGCGATTCCTGAAGCACACTTTGATATATCTGTAAACAATATAACACAAAATAACAAAAAGTATAAATAAGTTTTCTTCAAACTATATATGCAGACTAATAGAACGAAAGTTCGGAAACTATCTAGAGGCAAAGTCAATCGGCATACCTCGCCTCTAAATAGTCTCTCAACTACCGACTACTACCGTGATTCCTGAAGCACACTTTTGATATATCTGTGAATAATACAACACAAAGAAACAAAAAGTAAACATAGATATTCTTCAAACTGTATGTGCAGACTGGTAGCACGAAAGTTCAGAAACTATCTAGAGACAAAGTCGATAGTCACACCTCGCCTCTAAATAGTCTCTCAACTGCCGACTACTACGGTGATTCCTCAAGCACACTTTTGATATATCTGTGAATAATATAACACAAAGAAACAAAAAGTAAACATAGATATTCTTCAAACTGTATGTGCAGACTGGTAGCACGAAAGTTCAGAAACTATCTAGAGGCAAAGTCTATAGTCACACCTCGCCTCTAAATAGTCTCTCAACTGCCGACTACTACGGCGATTCCTGAAGCACACTTTTGATATATCTGTAAACAATAAAACACAAATAAAAAAAAGTATACACACATTTTCTTCAAACTGTATGTGCAGACTGGTAGCGCGAAAGTTCAGAAACTATCTAGAGGCAAAGTCGATACGCACATCTCGCCTCTAAATATGCTCTCAACTGCCGACTACTACGGCGATTCCTGAAGCACTCTTTTGATATATCTGTAAACAATATAACACAAAATAACAAAAAGTATACATACATTTTTTTCAAACTATAAATGCAGACTGATAGCACGAAAGTTCAGAAACTATCTAGAGGCAAAGTCGATACGCACACCTCGCCTCTAAATAGTCTCTCAACTGCCGACTACTACGGCGATTCCCGAAGCACACTTTGATATATCTGTAAACAATATAACACAAAATAACAAAAAGTATAAATACGTTTTCTTCAAACTATATATGCAGACTAATAGAACGAAAGTTCGGAAACTATCTAGAGGCAAAGTCAATCGGCATACCTCGCCTCTAAATAGTCTCTCAACTACCGACTACTACGGTGATTCCTGAAGCACACTTTTGATATATCTGTGAATAATACAACACAAAGAAACAAAAAGTAAACATAGATATTCTTCAAACTGTATGTGCAGACTGGTAGCACGAAAGTTCAGAAACTATCTAGAGGCAAAGTCGATAGTCACACCTCGCCTCTAAATAGTCTCTCAACTGCCGACTACTACGGTGATTCCTCAAGCACACTTTTGATATATCTGTGAATAATATAACACAAAGAAACAAAAAGTAAACATAGATATTCTTCAAACTGTATGTGGAGACTGATAGCACGAAAGTTCGGAAACTATCTAGAGGCAAAGTCGATAGCCACACCTCGCCTCTAAATAGTCTCTCAACTACCGACTACTACGGCGATTCCTGAAGCACACTTTTGATATATCTGTAAACAATAAAACACAAATAAAAAAAAGTATACACACATTTTCTTCAAACTGTATGTGCAGACTGGTAGCGCGAAAGTTCAGAAACTATCTAGAGGCAAAGTCGATACGCACATCTCGCCTTTAAATATGCTCTCAACTGCCGACTACTACGGCGATTCCTGAAGCACTCTTTTGATATATCTGTAAACAATATAACACAAAATAACAAAAAGTATACATACATTTTTTTCAAACTATAAATGCAGACTGATAGCACGAAAGTTCAGAAACTATCTAGAGGCAAAGTCGATACGCACACCTCGCCTCTAAATAGTCTCTCAACTGCCGACTACTACGGCGATTCCCGAAGCACACGTTTGATATATCTGTAAACAATATAACACAAAATAACAAAAAGTATAAATACGTTTTCTTCAAACTATATATGCAGATTAATAGAACGAAAGTTCGGAAACTATCTAGAGGCAAAGCCAATCGGCATACCTCGCCTCTAAATAGTCTCTCAACTACCGACTACTACGGTGATTCCTGAAGCACACTTTTGATATATCTGTGAATAATACAACACAAAGAAACAAAAAGTAAACATAGATATTCTTCAAATTGTATGTGCAGACTGGTAGCACGAAAGTTCAGAAACTATCTAGAGGCAAAGTCGATACGCACACCTCGCCTCTAAATAGTCTCTCAACTGCCGACTACTACGGCGATTCCTGAAGCACACTTTGATATATCTGTAAACAATATAACACAAAATAACAAAAAGTATAAATACGTTTTCTTCAAACTATATATGCAGACTGATAGAACGAAAGTTCGGAAACTATCTAGAGGCAAAGTCAATAGGCATACCTCGCCTCTAAATAGTCTCTCAACTACCGACTACTACGGTGATTCCTGAAGCACACTTTTGATATATCTGTGAATAATACAACACAAAGAAACAAAAACTAAACATAGATATTCTTCAAACTGTATTTGCAGACTGGTAGCACGAAAGTTCAGAAACTATCTAGAGGCAAAGTCGATAGTCACACCTCGCCTCTAAATAGTCTCTCAACTACCGACTACTACGGCGATTCCCGAAGCACACGTTTGATATATCTGTAAAAAATATAACACAAAATAACAAAAAGTATAAATACGTTTTCTTCAAACTATATATGCAGACTAATAGAACGAAAGTTCGGAAACTATCTAGAGGCAAAGTCAATCGGCATACCTCGCCTCTAAATAGTCTCTCAACTACCGACTACTACGGTGATTCCTGAAGCACACTTTTGATATATCTGTGAATAATACAACACAAAGAAACAAAAAGTAAACATAGATATTCTTCAAACTGTATGTGCAGACTGGTAGCACGAAAGTTCAGAAACTATCTAGAGGCAAAGTCGATAGTCACACCTCGCCTCTAAATAGTCTCTCAACTGCCGACTACTACGGTGATTCCTCAAGCGCACTTTTGATATATCTGTGAATAATATAACACAAAGAAACAAAAAGTAAACATAGATATTCTTCAAACTGTATGTGGAGACTGATAGCACGAAAGTTCGGAAACTATCTAGAGGCAAAGTCGATAGCTACACCTCGCCTCTAAATAGTCTCTCAACTACCGACTACTACGGCGATTCCCGAAGCACACGTTTGATATATCTGTAAACAATATAACACAAAATAACAAAAAGTATAAATACGTTTTCTTCAAACTATATATGCAGACTAATAGAACGAAAGTTCGGAAACTATCTAGAGGCAAAGTCAATCGGCATACCTCGCCTCTAAATAGTCTCTCAACTACCGACTACTACGGCGATTCCTGAAGCACACTTTTGATATATCTGTAAACAATAAAACACAAATAAAAAAAAGTATACACACATTTTCTTCAAACTGTATGTGCAGACTGGTAGCGCGAAAGTTCAGAAACTATCTAGAGGCAAAGTCGATACGCACATCTCGCCTCTAAATATGCTCTCAACTGCCGACTACTACGGCGATTCCTGAAGCACTCTTTTGATATATCTGTAAACAATATAACACAAAATAACAAAAAGTATACATACATTTTTTTCAAACTATAAATGCAGACTGATAGCACGAAAGTTCAGAAACTATCTAGAGGCAAAGTCGATAGCCACACCTCGCCTCTAAATAGTCTCTCAACTGCCGACTACTACAGTGATTCCTGAAGTACACTTTTGATATATCTGTGAACAATACAACACAAAGAAACAAAAAGTAAACATAGATATTCTTCAAACTGTAACTGCAGACTGGTAGCACGAAAGTTCAGAAACTATCTAGAGGCAAAGTCGATAGTCACACCTCGCCTCTAAATAGTCTCTCAACTGCCGACTTCTACGGCGATTCCTGAAGCACACTTATGATATATTTTTAAACAATATAACACAAATAATAAAAAGTACACACACGTTTTCGTATAACTATATACGCAGACTGATAGCATGAAAGTTCAGAAACTATCTAGAGGCAAAGTCGATAGTCACACCTCGCCTCTAAATATTCTCTCAACTGCCGACTACTACGGCGATTCCCGAAGCACACATTTGATATATCTGTAAACAATATAATACAAAATAACAGAACGTATGCATACATTTTCTTCAAACTTTATTTGCAGACTCATTGAACGAAAGTTCAGAAACTATCTAGAGGCAAAGTCGATAGTCACACCTCGCCTCTAAATAGTCTCTCAACTGCCGATTTCTACGGCGATTCCTGAAGCACTCTTTTGATATATCTGTAAACAAAATAACACAAATAACAAAAAGTATACATACGTTTTTGTAGAACTATATACGCAGACTCATAGAACGAAAGTTCAGAAACTATCTAGAGGCAAAGTCGATAGTCACACCTCGCCTCTAAATAATTTCTCAACTGCCGACTACTACGGCGATTCCGGAAGAACACTTTTGATATATCTGTAAACAATATAACACAAAATAACAAAAAGTATACACGCGTTATCTTCAAACTATATATGCAGACTGGTAGAACGAAATTTCGGAAACTATCTAGAGGCAAAGTTTATAGGCATACCTCGCCTCTAAATAGTCTCTCAACTGCCAACTACTACGGCGATTCTTGCAGCGCACTGTATATATATCTGTGAATAATATAACACAAAATAACAGATCGTATGCATACATTTTCTTTAAACTATATATGCAGACTAGTAGAACGAAAGTTCAGAAACTATCTAGAGGCAAAGTCGATAGTCACACCTCGCCTCTAAATAGTCCCTCAACTACCGACTACTACGGTGATTCCTGAAGCACACTTTTGATATATCTTTGAATAATACAACACAAAGAAACAAAAAGTAAACATAGATATTCTTCAAACTGTATGTGCAGACTGGTAGCACAAAAGTTCAGAAACTATCTAGAGGCAAAGTCGATAGTCACACCTCGCCTCTAAATAGTCTCTCAACTGCCGACTACTACGGTGATTCCTCAAGCACACTTTTGATATATCTGTGAATAATATAACACAAAGAAACAAAAAGTAAACATAGATATTCTTCAAACTGTATGTGGAGACTGATAGCACGAAAGTTCAGAAACTATCTAGAGGCAAAGTCGATAGCCACACCTCGCCTCTAAATAGTCTCTCAACTACCGACTACTACGGCGATTCCTGAAGCACACTTTTGATATCAATCAACAGCCAATCGTTGTCCACTGCTGAACATAGGCCTCTCCCAAGGTGCGCCAAAGCTCCCTGTCCTCCGCCTTCCGCATCCAGTTGGTGCCCGCCACCTTCTTAAGGTCGTCGGTCCACCTGGCTGGAGGGCGCCCTACGCTGCGCTTGCTGATTCGCGGTCTCCACTCTAGGACTCGTCTGCTCCAACGGCCATCGGTCCTACGACATACGTGACCAGCCCACTGCCACTTCAGCCTGCTAATTTTGCAAGCTATGTCGGTGACTCCGGTTCTTTTCCGGATAATCTCATTTCTGATCTTATCCTTCAAAGATACTCCGAGCATAGCTCGCTCCATAGCACGCTGAGCGACTTTGAATTTGTGGACTAGTCCCGCAGTTAGTGTCCACGTTTCGGCACCGTATGTCATGGCAGGTAAGACGCATTGGTTGAAGACTTTCGTCTTCAAACATTGCGGTATAGACGACTTGAGGACTTGACGAAGGTTGCCAAATGCTGCCCATCCCAAGCGAATTCTTCGATCGGCTTCCTTCTCGAAGTTGTTCCTACCGACTTGTATTATCTGTCCTAGGTAGGTATATTCACTAACAACTTCGAGAGGTTTCCCCTCGACGTATATCGGTCCCGGCACGACATGCCTATTGAACATGACCTTGGTCTTGTCCAAGTTCATACCGAGAACGACACGCCGGGAAGACTCGCCTAGGCTACGCAGCATTTCGGTGAGTTGTTCCAGCGACTCTGCTATGATGACGATATCGTCGGCAAATCGAAGGTGTGAGATGTACTCGCCGTTTACATTGACTCCATACCTAGTCCAATCCAGCGTTTTGAAAACGTCTTCCAACGCGTTGGTGAACAGTTTCGGGGATATTACATCCCCCTGTCTCACCCCTCTGCGCAGTTGGATCGCCTTCGTCTTACAGTCCTGGATGTGGACAGTCATTGTAGCGGCGTTGTACAGACATCTCATTACCTCGATATATCTCCAATCGATATGACATCTCTGCAATGAGTCGAGCACTGCCCAGGTTTCGATGGAGTCGAAGGCTTTCTCGTAGTCCACAAATGCCATACACAGCGGCTGATTGTACTCTTCGGTCTTCTGCACAATCTGCCGAACAGTATGGATGTGGTCCACGGTGCTGTAGCCTGATCGAAAGACGGCTTGCTCTGGGGGCTGGAACTCGTCAAGTCGTCTGGCGAGACGGTTCGTGACGACTCTTGAGAACAGCTTATACACGTGACTCAGGAGGGAGATTGGTCTGTAGTTTTTCAAGAGGGTTTTATCACCTTTTTTGAAAAACAGTACCACCTCACTCCCGCTCCACGTTTCCGGGGTCTTGCCATGTTGGATGACGGAATTAAAGAGGCTTGCTAGCTCTTTCAGGACCGGAGTCCCGCCTGCCTTAAGCAACTCTGTTGTGATTCCGTCATCTCCCGGAGCTTTGTTGTTTTTAAGCTGTTCTAGAGCCGCCCTAATCTCTCCTTGGTCAACGACCGGGAGCTCCTCGGAGTAATGGCGCATAAGAGGGGCGCGCTGGTCATCAATACTGATTCCCACTGGTTTATCCGATCTTGAAGAGAACAACTGCCCATAAAACCTCTCTACTTCTCCGACAATCTCAGGCCTAGAGGTAACGACCCCACCATTTTCAGTTTTAAGTTTTGTCAGACGCGGCCTCCCAAACTTGCGAGCGAACACTTTCGATCCCCGATTTTGCTCAATCGCAGCCTTGATGGCACGGGTATTGGAGCGTCGGAGATCGCGTCGCGTCAGCGTTTTTATTGTTCGGTTTAAGGCCTTATCTGACAAAAACGATGGTAGTTCTCGTCGTTTTCTCATGAGCTCGAGTGTCTCAGCAGAGAGTTTTGGTGCGTTGTCTCTTCTCTGTGGCGGAAAACACTTGCGGGATGTGTTTTGCAGTATTTTGACCAGCGTGTCGGTTCTCTCATCAATGCTGCTTATGGTTTCCAACGCGGTGAATTGATTTTGAAGTTCCATTTGGAACTTTTCGGAGCCTTGAGCAGCTTGGAGCATGGTAGGTCGGAGAGTAGACCTCATCATTCTCGATCTTTCGGCTTTTAAGTTGATATTTAGAGTGCCTCGAACCAAGCGGTGATCACTTCCGGTATTAAACCTGTTGATCACTGAAACATCTCTAAATATGTGCCTTTTATTCGAAATGATAAAGTCTATCTCGTTCCTTGTCACGTTATCGGGGCTTCGCCAGGTCCACCTCCTCTGAGGCTTCTTTTGAAAGAAAGAATTCATCAAAAAAAGCCCCTGCGCTTCGAGAAAGTTTTCCAGCATTTGCCCCCTGTGATTTCTGCAGCCCAAGCCGTAAGGTCCGACTTTCGATTCACCGCTATCTTGTACTCCCACTTTAGCATTAAAGTCTCCCATAACAACATTGTAGTGGGCCTTCGAGGTGTCGTTGAGGGCCTTTGCGATGTCCTCGTACATCGCTTCGACCACATCATCAGAGTATGTCGAATTTGGCGCATATACCTGTACGACCTTCAGGGAGTACCTGTCGGAAAGTTTTAGGACAAGGTACGCTACCCGGTTCGACACACTACTGATTTCCACAATGGTGCTAATGAGATCCTTTTTGACTAGAAAACCGACACCACCCTGGGAGAGGTTATCACCTTCGCGGAAGTAGAGTAAGTTACCGGACTCTAGAGTTATCGTGTCCTCCCCCTGTCTTCGGACTTCAGATAACCCCAGTATATGCCAGTTTATATGACTTAACTCTACTTCTGATTCAGCGAGGTGATGGTCCAGCCTCATCGAGCGTCCATTATACGTCGCCATGTTCAGTCGTTTTATACGGTAGCCTGCCGTGAACCGGTGATTCTTAGCACCCCCTGCCCTGCCGATACCGCGACCGCTACCTTGGTCGGGCCTAGCGAGCTTGCCGGTAACTGGGGGCCTTTTTTTGGGCGCATCTGCCATTAATGGAGGGGTTTGCCCATTACTCGCCGCGCTGGGCAGGCGTGTTGGCGAGCGCAGTAGGGGGGTAAGATGTTTATGGGAGGGGGGACGCTGCTGCCCATCCCCCCTTTTCCCCGTCCCTCAGTCGCCTCTTACGACACCCACGGGATGAGATTGGGGGAGTACTATTCTAAGCCGGTACTCCACGGCACTTTTGATATATCTGTAAACAATAAAACACAAATAAAAAAAAGTATACACACATTTTCTTCAAACTGTATGTGCAGACTGGTAGCGCGAAAGTTCAGAAACTATCTAGAGGCAAAGTCGATGCGCACATCTCGCCTCTAAATATGCTCTCAACTGCCGACTACTACGGCGATTCCTGAAGCACTCTTTTGATATATCTGTAAACAATATAACACAAAATAACAAAAAGTATACATACATTTTCTTCAAACTTTATTTGCAGACTCATTGAACGAAAGTTCAGAAACTATCTAGAGGCAAAGTCGATAGTCACACCTTGCCTCTAAATAGTCCCTCAACTGCCGACTTCTACGGCGATTCCTGAAGCACACATTTGATTTATCTGTAAAATATATAACACAAAATATCAAAAAGAATAAATATGTTTTCTTCAAACTATATATGCAGACTGGTAGAACGAAAGTTCGGAAACTATCTAGAGGCAAAGTCGATAGGCATACCTCGCCTCTAAATAGTCTCTCAACTGCCGACTTCTACGGCGATTCCCGAAGCACTCTTTTGATATATCTGTAAACAATATAACACAAAAAAAAACAAAAATTATACACACGTTTTCTTCAAACTATATATGCAGACTGGTAGAACGAAAGTTCGGAAACTATCTAGAGGCAAAGTCGATAGTCACACCTCGCCTCTAAATAGTCTCTCAACTGCCGACTTCTACGGCGATTCCTGAAGCACACTTATGATATATCTTTAAACAATGTAACACAAATAATAAAAAGTACACACACGTTTTCTTCAAACTATATATGCAGACTGGTAGAACGAAAGTTCGGAAACTATCTAGAGGCAAAGTTTATAGGCATACCTCGCCTCTAAATAGTCTCTCAACTGCCAACTACTACGGCGATTCTTGCAGCGCACTGTATATATATCTGTGAATAATATAACACAAAATAACAGATCGTATGCATACATTTTCTTTAAACTATATATGCAGACTAGTAGAACGAAAGTTCAGAAACTATCTAGAGGCAAAGTCGATACGCACACCTCGCCTCTAAATAGTCCCTCAACTACCGACTACTACGGTGATTCCTGAAGCGCACTTTTGATATATCTGTGAATAATACAACACTAAGAAACAAAAAGTAAACATAGATATTCTTCAAACTGTATGTGCAGACTGGTAGCACGAAAATTCCGAAACTATCTAGAGGCAAAGTCGATACGCACACCTCGCCTCTAAATAGTCTCTCAACTGCCAACTTCTACGGCGATTCCTGAAGCACACATTTGATTTATCTGTAAAAAATATAACACAAAATATCAAAAAGAATAAATACGTTTTCTTCAAACTATATATGCAGACTGGTAGAACGAAAGTTCGGAAACTATCTAGAGGCAAAGTCAATAGGCATACCTCGCCTCTAAATAGTCTCTCAACTACCGACTACTACGGTGATTCCTGAAGCACACTTTTGATATATCTGTGAATAATACAACACAAAGAAACAAAAAGTAAACATAGATATTCTTCAAACTGTATGTGCAGACTGGTAGCACGAAAGTTCAGAAACTATCTAGAGGCAAAGTCGATAGTAACACCTCGCCTCTAAATAGTCTCTCAACTGCCGACTACTACGGTGATTCCTCAAGCACACTTTTGATATATCTGTGAATAATATAACACAAAGAAACAAAAAGTAAACATAGATATTCTTCAAACTGTATGTGGAGACTGATAGCACGAAAGTTCGGAAACTATCTAGAGGCAAAGTCGATAGCCACACCTCGCCTCTAAATAGTCTCTCAACTACCGACTACTACGGCGATTCCTGAAGCACACTTTTGATATATCTGTAAAAAATAAAACACAAATAAAAAAAATTATACACACATTTTCTTCAAACTGTATGTGCAGACTGGTAGCGCGAAAGTTCAGAAACTATCTAGAGGCAAAGTCGATACGCACATCTCGCCTCTAAATATGCTCTCAACTGCCGACTACTACGGCGATTCCTGAAGCACTCTTTTGATATATCTGTAAACAATATAACACAAAATAACAAAAAGTATACATACATTTTTTTCAAACTATAAATGCAGACTGATAGCACGAAAGTTCAGAAACTATCTAGAGGCAAAGTCGATACGCACACCTCGCCTCTAAATAGTCTCTCAACTGCCGACTACTACGGCGATTCCCGAAGCACACGTTTGATATATCTGTAAACAATATAACACAAAATAACAAAAAGTATAAATACGTTTTCTTCAAACTATATATGCAGACTGATAGAACGAAAGTTCGGAAACTATCTAGAGGCAAAGTCAATAGGCATACCTCGCCTCTAAATAGTCTCTCAACTACCGACTACTACGGTGATTCCTGAAGCACACTTTTGATATATCTGTGAATAATACAACACAAAGAAACAAAAACTAAACATAGATATTCTTCAAACTGTATTTGCAGACTGGTAGCACGAAAGTTCAGAAACTATCTAGAGGCAAAGTCGATAGTCACACCTCGCCTCTAAATAGTCTCTCAACTGCCGACTTCTACGGCGATTCCTGAAGCACACTTATGATATATCTTTAAACAATATAACACAAATAATAAAAAGTACACACACGTTTTCGTAGAACTATATACACAAACTGATAGCACGAAAGTTCAGAAACTATCTAGAGGCAAAGTCGATAGTCACACCTCGCCTCTAAATATTCTCTCAACTGCCGACTACTACGGCGATTCCCGAAGCACACATTTGATATATCTGTAAACAATATAATACAAAATAACAGAACGTATGCATACATTTTCTTCAAACTTTATTTGCAGACTCATTGAACGAAAGTTCAGAAACTATCTAGAGGCAAAGTCGATAGTCACACCTTGCCTCTAAATAGTCCCTCAACTGCCAACTACTACGGCAATTCTTGCGGCGCACTGTATATATATCTGTGAATAATATAACACAAAATAACAAAAAGTATAAATACGTTTTCTTCAATCTATATATGCAGACTGGTAGAACGAAAGTTCGGAAACTATCTAGAGGCAAAGTCAATAGGCATACCTCGCCTCTAAATAGTCTCTCAACTACCGACTACTACGGTGATTCCTGAAGCACACTTTTGATATATCTGTGAATAATACAACACTAAGAAACAAAAAGTAAACATAGATATTCTTCAAACTGTATGTGCAGACTGGTAGCACGAAAGTTCAGAAACTATCTAGAGGCAAAGTCGATAGTCACACCTCGCCTCTAAATAGTCTCTCAACTGCCGATTTCTACGGCGATTCCTGAAGCACTCTTTTGATATATCTGTAAACAATATAACACAAAATAACAAAAAGTATACACGCGTTTTCTTCAAACTATATATGCAGACTGGTAGAACGAAAGTTCGGAAACTATCTAGAGGCAAAGTCGATAGTCATACCTCGCCTCTAAATAGTCTCTCAACTGCCAACTACTACGGCGATTCTTGCAGCGCACTGTTTATATATCTGTGAATAATATAACACAAAATAACAGATCGTATGCATACATTTTCTTTAAACTATATATGCAGACTAGTAGAACGAAAGTTCAGAAACTATCTAGAGGCAAAGTCGATACGCACACCTCGCCTCTAAATAGTCCCTCAACTACCGACTACTACGGTGATTCCTGAAGCACACTTTTGATATATCTGTGAATAATACAACACTAAGAAACAAAAAGTAAACATAGATATTCTTCAAACTGTATGTGCAGACTGGTAGCACGAAAATTCAGAAACTATCTAGAGGCAAAGTCGATACGCACACCTCGCCTCTAAATAGTCTCTCAACTGCCGACTTCTACGGCGATTCCTGAAGCACACATTTGATTTATCTGTAAAATATATAACACAAAATATCAAAAAGAATAAATACGTTTTCTTCAAACTATATATGCAGACTGGTAGAACGAAAGTTCGGAAACTATCTAGAGGCAAAGTCGATAGGCATACCTCGCCTCTAAATAGTCTCTCAACTGCCGACTTCTACGGCGATTCCCGAAGCACTCTTTTGATATATCTGTAAACAATATAACACAAAAAAAAACAAAAATTATACACACGTTTTCTTCAAACTATATATGCAGACTGGTAGAACGAAAGTTCGGAAACTATCTAGAGGCAAAGTCGATAGTCACACCTCGCCTCTAAATAGTCTCTCAACTGCCGACTTCTACGGCGATTCCTGAAGCACACTTATAATATATCTTTAAACAATATAACACAAATAATAAAAAGTACACACACGTTTTCGTAGAACTATATACGCAGACTGATAGCACGAAAGTTCAGAAACTATCTAGAGGCAAAGTCGATAGCCACACCTCGCCTCTAAATAGTCTCTCAACTGCCGACTACTACGGTGATTCCTAAAGCATTCTTTTGATAAATCTGTTAACAATATAATACAAAATAACAAAAAGTATACATACATCTTTTTCAAACTAATAGAGGCAAAGTCGATACGCACACCTCGCCTCTAAATAGTCTCTCAACTGCCGACTACTACGGTGATTCCTGAAGCACACTTTTGATATATCTGTAAACAATATAACACAAAATAACAAAAACTATACACACGTTTTCGTAGAACTATATACGCAGACTGATAGCACGAAATGTCAGAAACTATCTAGAGGCAAAGTCGATAGTCACACCTCGCCTCTAAATAGTCTCTCAACTGCCGACTACTACAGTGATTCTTGAGGCACACTTTTGATATATCTGTAAACAATATAACACAAATTACAAAAAGCATACACACGTTTTTGTAGAACTATATACGCAGACTGATAGCACGAAAGTTCAGAAACTATCTAGAGGCAAAGTCGATAGTCACATCTCGCCTCTAAATAGTCTCTCAACTGCCGACTTCTACGGCTATTCCTTAAGCACACTTTTGATATATCTGTAAACAATATAACACAAAATAACAGAACGTATGCATACATTTTCTTCAAAATTCATATGCAGACTCATAGAACAAAAGTTCAGAAACTATCTAGAGGCAAAGTCGATAGGCACACCTCGCCTCTAAATAGTCTCTCAACTGCCGACTACTATGGTGATTCCTGCAGCACACTTGAACTTTATCTTCGAAAAATTTAACATAAATTTACACATCGATATTCTTCAAGCTAGACGCGCATATGCAGATGGTAGCACGAAAGTACATAGAAACTCTAGAGACAAGGTAGTAGCAGCCACAACTCGTCTCTATAGTCTCTAAACTGCCGACTACTTCGGCGATTCTTGCAGCACACCTTTGATATATCTGTGAATAATATAACAAAAAAACAAAAAGTATAAATACGTTTTCTTCAATTATATAAGCAGACTGATAGCACGAAAGTTCAGAAACTATCTAGAGGCAAAGTCGATAGCCACACCTCGCCTCTAAATAGTCTCTCAACTGCCGACCACTACGTTGATTCCTGAAGCACACTTTTGATATATCTGTAAACAATATAACACAAAATAACAAAAAGTATAAATACGTTTTCTTAAAATTATATGTGCAGACTGGTAGAACGAAAGTTCGGAAACTATCTAGAGGCAAAGTCGATAGGCATACCTCGCCTCTAAATAGTCTCTCAACTGCCAACTACTACGGCGATTCTTGCAGCGCACTGTTTATATATCTGTGAATAATATAACACAAAATAACAGATCGTATGCATACATTTTCTTTAAACTATATATGCAGACTAGTAGAACGAAAGTTCAGAAACTATCTAGAGGCAAAGTCGATACGCACACCTCGCCTCTAAATAGTCCCTCAACTACCGACTACTACGGTGATTCCTGAAGCACACTTTTGATATATCTGTGAATAATACAACACTAAGAAACAAAAAGTAAACATAGATATTCTTCAAACTGTATGTGCAGACTGGTAGCACGAAAATTCAGAAACTATCTAGAGGCAAAGTCGATACGCACACCTCGCCTCTAAATAGTCTCTCAACTGCCGACTTCTACGGCGATTCCTGAAGCACACATTTGATTTATCTGTAAAATATATAACACAAAATATCAAAAAGAATAAATACGTTTTCTTCAAACTATATATGCAGACTGGTAGAACGAAAGTTCGGAAACTATCTAGAGGCAAAGTCGATAGGCATACCTCGCCTCTAAATAGTCTCTCAACTGCCGACTTCTACGGCGATTCCCGAAGCACTCTTTTGATATATCTGTAAACAATATAACACAAAAAAAAACAAAAATTATACACACGTTTTCTTCAAACTATATATGCAGACTGGTAGAACGAAAGTTCGGAAACTATCTAGAGGCAAAGTCGATAGTCACACCTCGCCTCTAAATAGTCTCTCAACTGCCGACTTCTACGGCGATTCCTGAAGCACACTTATAATATATCTTTAAACAATATAACACAAATAATAAAAAGTACACACACGTTTTCGTAGAACTATATACGCAGACTGATAGCACGAAAGTTCAGAAACTATCTAGAGGCAAAGTCGATAGCCACACCTCGCCTCTAAATAGTCTCTCAACTGCCGACTACTACGGTGATTCCTAAAGCATTCTTTTGATAAATCTGTTAACAATATAATACAAAATAACAAAAAGTATACATACATCTTTTTCAAACTAATAGAGGCAAAGTCGATACGCACACCTCGCCTCTAAATAGTCTCTCAACTGCCGACTACTACGGTGATTCCTGAAGCACACTTTTGATATATCTGTAAACAATATAACACAAAATAACAAAAACTATACACACGTTTTCGTAGAACTATATACGCAGACTGATAGCACGAAATGTCAGAAACTATCTAGAGGCAAAGTCGATAGTCACACCTCGCCTCTAAATAGTCTCTCAACTGCCGACTACTACAGTGATTCTTGAGGCACACTTTTGATATATCTGTAAACAATATAACACAAATTACAAAAAGCATACACACGTTTTTGTAGAACTATATACGCAGACTGATAGCACGAAAGTTCAGAAACTATCTAGAGGCAAAGTCGATAGTCACATCTCGCCTCTAAATAGTCTCTCAACTGCCGACTACTACAGTGATTCTTGAGGCACACTTTTGATATATCTGTAAACAATATAACACAAATTACAAAAAGCATACACACGTTTTTGTAGAACTATATACGCAGACTGATAGCACGAAATGTCAGAAACTATCTAGAGGCAAAGTCGATAGTCACACCTCGCCTCTAAATAGTCTCTCAACTGCCGACTACTACAGTGATTCTTGAGGCACACTTTTGATATATCTGTAAACAATATAACACAAATTACAAAAAGCATACACACGTTTTTGTAGAACTATATACGCAGACTGATAGCACGAAAGTTCAGAAACTATCTAGAGGCAAAGTCGATAGTCACATCTCGCCTCTAAATAGTCTCTCAACTGCCGACTTCTACGGCTATTCCTTAAGCACACTTTTGATATATCTGTAAACAATTTAACACAAAATAACAGAACGTATGCATACATTTTCTTCAAAATTCATATGCAGACTCATAGAACAAAAGTTCAGAAACTATCTAGAGGCAAAGTCGATAGGCACACCTCGCCTCTAAATAGTCTCTCAACTGCCGACTACTATGGTGATTCCTGCAGCACACTTGAACTTTATCTTCGAAAAATTTAACATAAATTTACACATCGATATTCTTCAAGCTAGACGCGCATATGCAGATGGTAGCACGAAAGTACATAGAAACTCTAGAGACAAGGTAGTAGCAGCCACAACTCGTCTCTATAGTCTCTAAACTGCCGACTACTTCGGCGATTCTTGCAGCACACCTTTGATATATCTGTGAATAATATAACAAAAAAACAAAAAGTATAAATACGTTTTCTTCAATTATATAAGCAGACTGATAGCACGAAAGTTCAGAAACTATCTAGAGGCAAAGTCGATAGCCACACCTCGCCTCTAAATAGTCTCTCAACTGCCGACCACTACGTTGATTCCTGAAGCACACTTTTGATATATCTGTAAACAATATAACACAAAATAACAAAAAGTATAAATACGTTTTCTTAAAATTATATGTGCAGACTGGTAGCACGAAAGTTCAGAAACTATCTAGAGGCAAAGTCGATAGGCATACCTCGCCTCTAAATAGTCTCTCAACTGCCGACTACTATGGTGATTCCTGCAGCACACTTGGACTATATCTTCGAAAAATTTAACATAAAAGTACACATCGATGTATTTCAAAGTAGACGCGCATTTGCAGATGGTAGCACGAAAGTACATAGAAACTCTAGAGACAAGGTAGTAGCCACACCTCGTCTCTATAGTCTCTAAACTGCCGCCTACTACGGTGATTCCTGAAGCACTCTTTTGATATATCTGTAAACAATATAACACAAAATAACAGAAAGTATAAATACGTTTTCTTCAAATTATATGTGCAGACTGGTAGCACGAAAGTTCAGAAACTATCTAGAGGCAAAGTCGATAGGCACACCTCGCCTCTAAATAGTCTCTCAACTGCCGACTACTATAGTGATTCCTGCAGCACACTTGGACTATATCTTCGAAAAATTTAACATAAAAGTACACATCGATGTATTTCAAAGTAGACGCGCATTTGCAGATGGTAGCACGAAAGTACATAGAAACTCTAGAGACAAGGTAGTAGCCACACCTCGTCTCTATAGTCTCTAAACTGCCGCCTACTACGGTGATTCCTGAAGCACTCTTTTGATATATCTGTAAACAATATAACACAAAATAACAGAAAGTATAAATACGTTTTCTTCAAATTATATGTGCAGACTGGTAGCACGAAAGTTCAGAAACTATCTAGAGGCAAAGTCGATAGGCACACCTCGCCTCTAAATAGTCTCTCAACTGCCGACTACTATAGTGATTCCTGCAGCACACTTGGACTATATCTTCGAAAAATTTAACATAAAAGTACACATCGATGTATTTCAAAGTAGACGCGCATTTGCAGATGGTAGCACGAAAGTACATAGAAACTCTAGAGACAAGGTAGTAGCCACACCTCGTCTCTATAGTCTCTAAACTGCCGCCTACTACGGTGATTTCTGAAGCACTCTTTTGATATATCTGTAAACAATATAACATAAAATAACAAAAAGTATAAATACGTTTTCTTCAAATTATATGTGCAGACTGGTAGCACGAAAGTTCAGAAACTATCTAGAGGCAAAGTCGACAGGCACACCTCGCCTCTAAATAGTCTCTCAACTGCCGACTACTATGGTGATTCCTGCAGCACACTTGGACTATAACTTCGAAAAATTTAACATAAAAGTACACATCGATGTATTTCAAAGTAGACGCGCATTTGCAGATGGTAGCACGAAAGTACATAGAAACTCTAGAGACAAGGTAGTAGCCACACCTCGTCTCTATAGTCTCTAAACTGCCGCCTACTACGGTGATTTCTGAAGCACTCTTTTGATATATCTGTAAACAATATAACACAAAATAACAAAAAGTATACATACGTTTTCTTCAAACTATATATGCAGACTGGTAGCACGAAAGTTCAGAAACTATCTAGAGGCAAAGTCAGACCACACCTTGCCTCTAAATAGTCTCTCAACTGCCGACTACTACGGCGATTCCTGAAGCACACATTTGATATATCTGTAAACAATATAACAAAAAATTACAAAAAGTATACATACGTTTTCTTCAAACTATATATGCAGACTGGTAGCACGAAAGTTCAGAAACTATCTAGAGGCAAAGTCAGACCACACCTTGCCTCTAAATAGTCTCTCAACTGCCGACTACTACGGCGATTCCTGAAGCACACATTTGATATATCTGTAAACAATATAACAAAAAATAACAAAAAGTATACATACGTTTTCTTCAAACTATATACGCAGACTGATAGCACGAAAGTTCAGAAACTATCTAGAGGCAAAGTCGATAGTCACACCTCGCCTCTAAATAGTCTCTCAACTGCCAACTACCATAGTGATTCCTGCAGCACACTTGGACTATATCTTCGAAAAATGTAACATAAAAGTACACATCAATGTTCTTCAAACTAGACGCGCATATGCAGATGGTAGCACGAAAGTACATAGAAACTCTAGAGACAAGGTAGTATCCACACCCCGTCTCTATAGTCTCTAAACTGCCGACTACTACGACGATACCTGCAGCGTACTATATATATCTGTCAATAAACAAAATAACAAAAAGTATATATACATATTCTTCAAACTTTATTTGCAGACTGCTAGCTCAAAAAGTAAACATAGATATTCTTCAAACTGTATGTGCAGACTGGTAGCACGGAAGTTCAGAAACTATCTAGAGGCAAAGTCGATACCCACACCTCGCCTCTAAATAGTCTCTCAACTGCCGACTAGTACGGCGATTCCCGTAGCACACTTTCGATATATCTGTGAAAAATGTAACATTAATGTATATATATAGGCCTCTGCATCTTTGACAGATGATTTAAGCGGCATCGCGAAGGCACTTGCGTTCATGACTGAATAGACCAATGCGAGAGAGGATCCTCCGGCCGCACTTCCGACAAGTGTATGCGCCCCAAGATGGGCGGGGGTTTGAAGCCCGCTCATGACGCCTAGTGCGTTTTTCTTTTAGTAGTTTAAACCAGTCATTGTCATGCTTTGATTGACCTTCGTGAATAAGGCGTCGCCACTTGGCACGGTCCTCTGCCAGTTCCTCCCATCGATTGCTAGGGATGTTAAACGCAACCATATCACGCTTAGCGCAATCTTTGTAACGGAGCATAGGCCGCCCAACAGACCTCTTTGCATCCACAACCTCTCCCAGTAGTATTTGCCTTGGAAGACGGGTCTGCTCCATTCGATGCACGTGTCCCAGCCACCGTAACCGTTTTTTTTTTAGAATGGCCATGATGCTAGGCAGCTGTGCCTCGCCTAGAACAGACTCGTTTGTCACGCGATCCTGCCATGTGATGCCCAGAATGCTCCGAAGACAGCGCAAGTGAAATGTGTTTAGTCGGCGTTCTTGTTTTGCGTACGTTGTCCACGTTTCTGCTCCATACAAGAGTGTGCTTAGGACACATGATTGGTAAACAAGCATTTTCGTTTTTACCGTAAGGTGTCTGTTATCCCAAGCCCTTGAACAGAGCCTCCCGAACGTAGAGGCTGCTTTGCCGATGCGGAAGTCGATCTCTGCATCAAGCGAGAGATTGCTCGACAAATGCGACCCAAGGTAGCAAAATTTGTTAACCACCTGTAAAGGTGCGCCGTTAAGCAAGATGACTGGTTGCTCTAAACATCCTTGCGCTAAAATAACGGTCTTCTTGCAGTTTATGGACATTGAAAAGAGGTCGCACGCTCTGGCAAATTTGTCCATTAGACTCTGGAGTTGAGCTTGGTCATGAGCAACGCAGGCAGCGTCGTCAGCGAAGAGGAGACTATCTACAAATAGGTCCTTCCTGTAGCGTTTGGACTTGAGCATTGAGATGTTGTACAGCCTACCATCGGTTCGCGTGTGTAAGTGGACGCCTTGCTGTTCATCTCCAAAAGCAACCTTCAGAAGCACTGAGAAGAATATTCCGAACAAGGTGGGGGCCAGTGCACAACCTTGACGAACACCACGGCGTACGTCGAATGGCGTGGATGCGTTGCCATTGTGCAGGACGGTAACTTCCATACCTTCGTGGAACGATTGCACTATCCTTAGGAGTTTTGGGGGGCATCCAATTCTGACAAGAACCGAGTACAACCCCTCTCTGCTCACGGAGTCAAAAGCCTTATTTAGGTCTACAAATGCAATGACTAGGGGGGTATGTTGCTCCCTACACTTTTCTTGTAGCTGTCTGAGTGAAAATATCATGTCGACAGTTGACCGTTGGGACCTAAAACCACATTGTGCCTCAGGGTATACGCGGTCGGCGAGCCTTTGTAGTTTGCCTAAAATGGCCCTGGCAAAGGCTTTACCGACGATGCTAAGAAGAGATATTCCGCGGTAACAGTTGCAGTCGCCACGATCGCCTTTGCCTTTATAAAGAGTGACGATGTTAGCATCTCGCATATCCTGAGGGACGTAGTTTTCTTCCCAGCACTTAGCCAGGTGGTTATGAAGGATGGGCAAGAGGCACTCAAGCTTGACGACTTCGGTGACAACATCGTCTTTTCCGGGGCTCTTTCCACATTTGAGCTTCTTGACGGCCAGATAAAGTTCCTCTACTGTGGGTGCAACGTCTAGCTCGTGCCAAGTTGCCAGATTCGGGACAAGCTCCATTGCTTCTGGCTGAATATCCACTGGGCACGAGTAGAGCCCCTTGTAGTATTCTACCCATCTTGCCATCTGACGGGTGCTGTCTGTTATAACAGAACCGTCGGTTTCCTTGAGAGGTGCCGTCTTTTTTGGAGTAGGTCCAAGAGCTCTTTTGATGCCCGCGTACACCCAGCCAATATCCCCCGCGTTTGCGCACGCTTGGATGCTTTGGCAAAGCTCTGTCCAATACGCATTTACAAAGAAGCGCCTGCTACGCTGGAGTGAGGCTTTTGCCTTCGTGAGATCTTTACGCGTCGCATCGCAAGGGTTAAGGCGAAAATTTAAAGCGGCTTGGCGTTTCGAGTCAATCAAGGGAAGTAAGTGCTTCTCGTTTTCTTGAAACCAGTCGTAAGATTTTGCCTTTTGATAGCCAAAAATCTTGCCTGCAGTGTCAGTGAGAAGAGACTTGACTTTTTCCCATTTGACTAGCGCTGATGCCGTACTATCCCAAGTTGCAACTTCTTCGCGGACGAGTTCCCCAAATGACTCCACTACTTCCATGTCACGAGTCTTGAAAAGATTTATCTTTTTTCGACCGAGTGGCTTGGAAGAATGGACTCTTCTAGGGACAAGTCGGACTTTAGTAGCGACGAGGCTGTGATCGGTGTCGCAATCGGCACTGTGAAACGCCCGCGTGTGGAGCGTCTCCCGTAGATCCCTCCTTCTTGTTAGAGCAAGGTCTAATTGGTGCCAGTGTTTAGATCGAGGGTGCATCCACGAGACTTTCCGCATCATTTTGCCTTTAAAAAAGGTGTTGGTAGCACACAGCTGGTGCCTTGAGCAAAACTCCAACAGTCGTTGTCCGTTGTCGTTAAGCTTGCCTATGCCGTGTGCACCGAGGCATTCAGGCCAGGCTGATGTACCCTGACCGACGCGGGCATTAAAGTCACCCAAAATATGCAGTCTGTCAGTTGGATTCACCCTGCGCACTGTCTCATCGAGCTGGCCGTAGAATTGATCCTTGGTCTCAGGTTTTGAACTAAGCGTCGGTGCGTAAGCGGAAATTAGCGTGACAAAGCCGCTTTTTGTATTTAGACGCAAGACCATAATCCGCTCGGAAACGCCTACAGGTGTCTCTATGGCGTTGATGAGATGGTTTCGAACCGCGAAACCTACACCATGCTCTCGTGTTTCCAAGGAACTCTTGCCCTTCCAGTAAAAAGTGTAGTTAGCTTCACGCAAAGACCCTTCGTCTTCAGTTCTGGTCTCTTGTAAGGCTACGATATCGATATTGAGCCTTTTAAGCTCCACGTCGATACTGTAAGTTTTGCGCAGTTTTTGGGCGCAATCGGAGCTTCCGTAGGTGTTCGGGAAGCCTGTCCTCATCGTTCGGACATTCCATGTCGCAAAGCGCATGTAAGCAGCGTTGTTGTGGGTTTTGAGATTTTTGTTTCTTTGAGCAGGTGGTTAATGTCACAGCGTCAACGTCCAGCTGTAAGGCTTGTGTTCCGTTCACCCAGGCGGAACAAGTTAACGCTGAGGCGGATCAGTACCTTATTGATCGGGGGCTGCCCGACTTAAAGCAAGCGGTAACTGATCAATGGATCTACGATGGATCCTCCTACTGTCAAGAGTGGCCCCTGGCGTCCGCACTTACGCCTATTCGTGCTGACTTATAACCAGTGACTGCCACTCTCCGTGTTGTTTTCCACCTGCAAGACAGGTGAGCGAAGTGTCCTCTCCGTGGATGCTGCTACGCCTGGGCCAGGCGACTTTATGGCAACACGGGCTTGCCCAGTACCCATGCCACCCTCTCCTCCTCCCCAGCAGGATCCGCAGGAAGGACGAGTCAATACGTGTGGTGCTGGTTTGGCCGCAGGTGACTGGCTTACGCCTAAACGGAGGCACCGCTCCGGGTTTAATATTAGTTTTCCTTCTTCTTTGGCGTGACGCTGGGATAATTTTGGGAAACAACGTATCAAGGAGAGGGGGGAGGATACTGTGATCACGGAAGATACAGGAATGTGACACTAGTAGCTAGAGCAGTCCGGGGTCGCGTACCCGCAGTGATTCCAACCAGCTATCGGACAGATAACTGGTAGATCCACCCTCTGGACATAACATTAATGTAAATTAATTATACATAGATATTTTGCAAACTATAAGTAAACAAACATTACTACACATTACTAGAACACAAGCTAGGTATTTGACTTGCTTAGGCTTTTCTCATATTTTTTTATATTGCTTACTATAACTATGATTAGTATCGAAACCGTCTTCTTATCATCGTTATCAATCTCGCGCATAACGACGTATCTAAAACTGTCAGTCAAGGTCAATATGTAATTATTATCTTATAATTGATATGTGAACCAGTTATCTGATACTCTTTCCGTGTCTATTAAAAAAGTAAATGGTTTTAAAATATAAAAATTGAGGAATAATCTCTACAGTTGTTAATATCTAGAGAATATTATTTACTATTTTGTAAATTTATTATTTTTTTATGAAATACAAATATAATAACAACAATTCGTTCAGAAACGAAATTGACCCATGTTATTGAAGACGCGAAAAACTCTGGATGTATTAGTAAGTCGATTTTATTTCTTTAAAAACTATTTACTTATATTAATTAATTTATTTGAAATACAGTAATGCGAAATAATCAAAACATGTGTCATATTTAATAATAATAATAATAATAATAAAATCATTCATAATAAATACAAAAATAAATAGTAAAAAGACAAAAATTACAATATAAAAAATCTGAATTAAATCAAATCAATTCAAATTCACATTAATCAAAAGAATCAATCACATTAAATTAGACACTAATAAATATATTTAGGTTTCAACAGCGACCCTATTACATTGCCGGAGGTTATAACGACGCTATCCCTTTCATGGTCACGTGCTAAGTGTTTATTTTGTTGTGATCGAATGGAAAATGTTTGAAAGTAATGAGCCAATGTAAATATAGACATGGAACATAACATCGGGATGCACGCACATGGTAAAGTTCCAAAGATCATTATAGCATCTTTGATCTCAAAGCAGCGCATTGAAGATCACTGTACACTACAAATAAATATATTTACAGCTCATGTTACGGTTCAAGGCATTTTCTGCCTCGCACAACCACTCCACACCACATGGCGTCGGCGATCATTCAAAACCAATATTACCTACTCGGGAACATTCAATAAATAAGGTGTTTCGTTTCTAAAAGGCCGGCAATATATAGTTTATTATATATAATAGTTTATTTTGATTTTTTTAATAAATCTTCTTTAGCAGTGGGTTTTAAAATAATTAGTATATTGCCTCGTCTGTAAATTCCTTTATGAAATAGAACCTTAAAGTGTTTTCTCTGTACAATAATATAATAATCAAAAACAAGGGTTACGACTCTGTAAATACTTTTACGAGTCAGTAAAGCTTGATTATTTGAAGTGTGTCCGTCGTTAAAAACGACAAAACAACCGTTTTACGCGTTGGAATGACTATAAATTCATTTATTACATAAACAATTCACCATTTTATATGCTTATTATTATGATGATAATCCATTTTACTGAAATTACTAAATAATTATTTAGTCTTCAATAAATTCAAAATCACGTCTCCGTTCTTGTAATAGATACAAGTACAATATAATCTGTTAATTTTTGCATAAACTTATAATTTTTTTCTAAAAAACAGAAAGTAATTTTTAAATTTATTAATTTTATTTGTATTCAGCATGAAAAGTAGTAAAAAAAGTTACTTTAACTAAAGAATAATCTTTTATAGTCAAAACAAAAGTCCCCTCGCCGCGTGTCTGATCGCGATAAACTCAAACACTACGCAATGGTTTTCATCAATGGACGTAGTGATTCTTCAGGAAGGTTAAGATATGTAATTAATTAAAGGTTTTGTGTAAATTTTCGAAAATATAACGATAATTATTGAACATATTGGAAAAACTCATGCCGACTGGGAGCTTTCCTGACGTTCGCCGCGTAAACCAATAGATTTATATGTATTACGATAATAAACGTTTTATATAGACCATTGTTTTACCTGTGTGAAGCCAGGACTAGTAGCTAGTAGTTAATAATTGATCATATCAATAACTGAACTCTGAGCTCTTTATGTTGCTGGAGCAATGCTTAACTGAACTGAACTGGAGAACTTAACTTTGTGCGAAATAATATTAACACTAATAGTGTTGAAGTAGTAGTATGTATTATAATGAATTTGTGCTGCGTGTTACTAATGGGACGTCATATTTCTTTCATTTAAACTGTAAAGGATATTGTGTAAGTATTTATACACAAAAATAAACCTCAACTCAATCGTAACTGGGGACAAAATCGACTAATTTATAACAGTTACGATACGATTTATACGTTTCCGATTCTCTTCCGATCCAACTTTACTCGACCGCAGCCGGACTGTTGTGTAAATAGTCTAGACATGCGAGTATCTTAGTCTTACCAAAAACCAGAACCCAGCTCGGGAAAAAATGTTTGATAAATTAAATTGTAATTGATGGTATTATGAAAAAAAAAATGTGTGTTGAGAACACGATCGGTGTGACGCATTATCAGTCACAGAGTGAGGCAAACTGACTGAGTGACCGAGATGGCCCAGAGGACTGACCGAGATGGCCCAGTGGTAAGAACGCGTGAACCTTAACCGATGATCGTGGGTTCAAACCCGGACAAGCACCACTGAATTTTCATGTGCTTAATTTGTGATTATAATTCATCTCGTGCTATACGGTGAAGGAAAACATCGTGAGAAAACCTGCATGTGTCTAATTTCACTGAATACAAATGTGGCAACATTTGTATTCCACCAACTCGCATCGGAGCAGCGTGGTGGAATAAGCTCCATACCTTCTCCTCAAAAAGGGAGAGGAGGCCTTAGCCCTTAATTAGGCCTTAATTACAAGCGTTTCTTAATGAATAGATGCTTTTGATAAAAAATGATATGCCTTCAAATAAAATTTATTGTAATTCGATTTCTTTAAAGCCCGTATAAATAATAATATAATATATATGAATATTTCGACGAACTGTCTGAGACTCATCTGAAACAATAATTCATTTTAACAGCACAAATGAGGTCGACCGGGTTTTCATTTATTCGTATTGACATTGCAAATGTATGTTTTGGCTGACCTGACTTCTTCTGTGGTTCTAAGAATAGCATATCCATCGGCTGTCAAGAGGGGCCTTAAGTGCATACAATTAGGTTAAATGGTACTCGTATTACATGCAACAAACAAATTGAAGACTTGTGTGAAAACATTGTATTGAAATTTTTTATATCATTGAAATAGCGTTATTATTCCTAGTAATTGCTGTATGTGTAAGAATCTCTTATTAATTTTCTATTCGACAAAATAAAAACTGTTTGTATTGCTTTGTTCTATTTAAAAAAGTTAGTCAATGTTATTACAGGCAGGATTATGTCCTCCTAAACGATTTCGGCCATGGCAGCCATTCTCAAGGGAAACTAGCCACCTAAACTTCACAAGCTTTATATAGCACAAGAGTTTTCGTAAACGTAAATGCACTCTATTATCTTACTCTCATATTTCTAGTGAACGGAAAATCCAACACAACTAGTATGAGTTTAAGAATAGGACGATGCACGGGAGAGTAAACACTGCCAAATTCCATACCAAAACCGGGGTTTGAACTCAGGTCCTTTGCGGGGGATTAGAGGAGTTTGCGGCCTTATAAGTTATAGTCACTAGAAGAACGAGGCATAAAATCATATCACCTTAAGCCACATAATTCTAATGAATGATTCCAATACCTGTATCTTATATTTAATTATTGTTTTTTTAAGTTATAACAATAACTCTAACGAAGGACACCTAAAGCAGTGTATATATAGTAACGGGTACGGAGAAAGTAACTTCAACAAAAAAAAAAACAACAAAATTTATATATACTGTTCCGAGCTAAATTCCAAACTGCCGACAATGGCCTTGAAGCCAGATATCTGTGCCAGAAAGTCGTCATAACATGCGCGCATGAGTATCCGCAATATTACTATTGTTTCATTCGGTAATAAGCAAACAATGATTCCTAACCGTACGCTCACATTTTGCGTTGTTTGCGTATGATTATTTTCGGTATGACTTTTCAACACACTATGTGTGTAATATGTTCACGACCCGTGAGAGATCTTCGATGAACACACAACACTGGCATTTATTAAACTGCGAGCTGTTACTGAGGATATCTCTACAAAAAAATCCATTAACATTTTATTGGTTCCACCTGGGGTTTAAATCCAATATCTCGGGCCTGCGATCTAAAGGTGGCTTCCCACAGTGCTTGATTCTGCGGAATATTGACGCACGGGCGATGACCACACACAGCCACGCACCGCATCGTGGCCCTTCCAACGGTGCGTGTCAGTCTGTGTCAATCTTGAGATTCCAAGCCATTTTATAATTCCAAAATGCAAAGTAAAAGAGAAGGTATCGCTATCGCTAGGGCTTGTTCACTCGACATCTTTGAAATTACCGATTCACGACGGATTCGACGTACCTATAGACTTGTGCGGACGATTCGTTATATACTTATAACAAATATAATTAAAATAAATTTATATACTAGCCACTTTACCAATAAGGCAGTCAAAAAAGAAAAAAATATTGTTGGAAGTTAATATTTATCCGTTTGAGGTATAAAATAAACTTCGGAAGTGTGTCACCGATTACTGAAGGTAAAAAAAAAGATTTAACATTACTCACTTTGTTGTAACTAGCCATTAAATGGTATTGCAGCACATAATCGTTTATATACCTATATATATATGTAAAGGACACGTCAGCGTGGTTTTGCTAGTCCTGTAGGTATATAGGTACTAGGCATAATTCAAGAATCATGGTAAAGTTATATCATAAATATTTTATGGTTTCTATTTATATGGTTCTATTTATCTTTCGGTTCTGTCATGTCATGCCATTGAAAATATAAGTTCACTTTTACATAATACAATATCATCATCAACTAATCGTAATTCACTGCTGGCCTCTCCCAAGGTGCTCCGAGTACTCCGAATTTATACATGACCTAAGCAAGTGACGAAAGCGGCTGGTGAGTTGTGAGGCTTGACTAACCAGTCGGTCTCGCCACCTACTTCAGGCCATGAGTTCACTGGTCCATCTGGCTTGCTTGAGGGCATCCCACGCTGCGTCATCTCTCTTGAATAGCTAATAGTCTAAGCGATTTAACTGTTTCATTTCGTTTCTATATAAGTTACAGTTTAGTTAATTACAGGGTTTCGTATTTATCGAATATTTGCATAATGTTTTTATTGTTATATCACCGGCTCTTATTATTTTATCGAGATAAATACACACGATTTTATGTCTAAAAATAAGCCTTTGAACACAAGTATTGTCTATAAAATTGGTCCAAATTTTTAACATTATATTTGAACAAACTGTCAGTTTACAATTTTATTATATTAATAGCTTATACATTTATTATAAAAATAATCTGGTACCTGATCGCAAAGCCATCCATCGAGTTCAATCTAGACTATCCACCCAGTCAAATACACAATTTCATCAAAAACGGTCCAGCCATTTACAGGTAAAGAGTAAAGATAAAAATGTCTTTTTTCACAAATTAATTACCAATAACAAAATCTAAAACGTATATTTTTATTTTATTACATAACATACATACATACTATCTTAACCCAGTAACTAATATTTTATAGAAGTGATTTCTAATCATCAGGAAGCCAAAATCTACCTTCAAACTACTAGTATATACCAAATTAAAATTGCCTGCCTCGTTAGTGTAGTGGCTAGATATAAATCCGGAGATCCCGAGGTCCTGGGTTCAAATCCTAGGACCTCGGGGACTTCCTGTCGAAAATTCGCAGTAGCAGTCCGGAATGTGTATGTTGTGGAAGTGCGTACACTCCCGTGCCTCGGAAAGCACGTAAAGCCGTTGGTCCTGCGCCTGAACTCTTTCCAGTCGTGTCGGGTTGCTGTCCCATCGGATTATGAGAGTGAGGGAATAGAGAGTGTACCTGTGTATCCGCACACACTTGTGCATTATAATATGTTCTGCGCAGTTGCCTAATGTCTCTTGAGACTTGCCGCCGCGGCCGAAATCGGTCAGGAAGACATCATATAACAAATTATTAATAAAAAAAAATATCCAAACCCTTCAATCGAAAAGATGATTCCATAAATTTCCTTTATCGTAGCGAACACTATGTAATGAAAACTGTATTACCTAATGGACATCCACTATATCCATATGAGAATGTAATTGAATTATCCTATCGACCTACATACAGCAAAACTCACAACAGTCACTTAGATTAATAAATGTGCGATAAGCGACATCTTGTTGTTCGTAAGTACGTAGCGGCTCTTCCCCGAGACTTTACCCGCCTTCATTTTTATTCACGTTAATTCCGTAATTTATATTTCTGTTCTTAACCGTGTCAAATTTCATTATGTTCCGTTCTGTGGTTTAGTCTTTATAAGTTAACAGACAGATAATACTAATGACAGGCAGATACTAGTAAAAATTAGAACTTTTACTAATATCAGGTGTAGATAAGTAATAGGTGTTGGAAAATTTATTAATTTATTTGAATACTTTTTTGACCACCATACAATGTGTAGTAGGATAAAAGGCGGACTTAATGCCTAAAGGCATTCTCTAACAGTCAACCTTTAGGCTAAGCATAAACACGTGAAGAAAATTTAGGAACAGAAACAAAATATATAATTATACTATTAAACTGTAAATTAATTAATAAGGATAATTGATTTTTGACAACTTCAGTATCGTCCCGGTAAAGATTTCCATTTAAACTCGATGTATACTGTTTAATATGATTTGCTATTTTAGCACAGTGTGGTTACGATATTATTTGCATTTTAAGAATACCTAATTAAAATTTTACTTAATCTCTTTTTTTTTTTTAAATATAATAGTCAAACTTTTTAATTTACCCGTGCAAAGTAAAGACGGGTCCTAATATATATTAACACATTTAATGAAGCTAAGCATAAAAATCTGAAAATTAAGGAGATTCTTAATCTATTAAGACATGAACAAAAATTATACTTTAAAGATAAAAAATAATAATTAAATATGAATTTTATATTAAATTACTCGCGTATTTGTATTCCTCTATATATAATATATTGTTTTTAACTAAGAACTGTATTCTTTGCTCAGAACTCAATGTTTGCGCCCTCCCCAAAATAAATATAAACAGCTAATGAAGTTGTCACGTTCAATAAACACTTGTGTCGACATCGTCAATGCGATCACGATTATGAGTTTTCTCGTTGTCGTGCTCCATCGAATTCGTATCCGTGTAAATATTATAACTTATATATAACACTAGCTGGTGCCCGCGACTTCGTCTACGCAGGATTAGTATTTGGAGTAGCTTATATTAGCGTGGCGTAGAAAAGAACTAACATTATGACATAAATATTTTTTGAGTCGCATTTGAAAAATATAACTGCTTGACAATATTTTAACATAAGAAAATTGGCAATATAATAAATATACGGTAATTAGGCACTGCAGAACCCTGATCATAGGCCTATAGTTATCTAGCTACTGCAGTATGCTCTTATAAACTATATTTAACGATTTTTTTCCTTCAGCATAAACATGCAGATTTTTTTGCTTTGGAAACACGTGAGCAAGCCACATAGAGCTGACCGTGAGAAAAACATGGCGTGCCTAAATGTATGCCTGCTACCTTTAAGGTTTGCTCCTGCGATTTGTTGATCGTCATTGAAAATGCGACTTTTAACGGGAACTGCAGGCGTTTAAAATTGAATGGCAAGTTATTGGGTATGATTGGGATGCGCGGTATAAGAACATTGTCTCCCTTGGCTTCTCCAGTTAAAATTGTGGCCTTCACAATGTGCCTTCCTAGTTCAGTAACTCGCATTGATATACATCACGTTATTTACAATATTATAAATCAACCAAAAAAGGACCAATTACTAACCTACCTACAACCTCTGTAATTTACAAAAAAAAGAAGGAATTCGGTATAATGAACAGGTAAGTAACCTATATCTATTAATTTAAATAAAAATGAAGTATCTTATTTAAGTGTAACTCCTAACCAAAAAAAAAACTGCCAATACCTAATCTTGGGCCTATATTACTTGAAGTACAATCCGTTTTTAAAAAATCGCTATAACCATGAAAATTCGCAAAACGGAGACAACAGTCAACGATGTCTGCCCTCGCGCTTCTGCCCGCGTTCGGGTCGCGCACTCAGCGATGAGCGCCTTCTTCCCCCACACAAGTGCGTCGCACCGCCCGCCACCGCCGCCGGAGGCGAACCGCGCCGTACCGCTCGCTACACCGCAAACGTAGTATCGCGCATTTAAACTAAATGATGTCTATCATACATTACATAATTATGTGTAACTAACGTTTATGGCAGCGCACGCCAGAATAGCTCGCAGGAAGGTAGGTTTTTTCCTAGTTACTTGACATTTAATGTCATATTTTGGACAGCTCACACAATATCTTTATAAATTGTAGCCTATGTGTTATTCTGATGTATAAGCTATATTATTGGAAAGTTTAATTGAAATCCATTCAGTAGTTTTTGCGTGAAAGAGTAACAAACATCCATCCACACATACAAACTTTCACGTTTATAATAGTAGTAGGATTTTAGTTCAATAACATATTTCTTTCCTTTTTATATTTTAATATAGTAGACTTTAAAGTATAAAAAATATGTAATTCTTATTTTACGTTAAATTTCAAAATAAAGCATTAGTTAATTTAAAAAAAAAACATGATAACTGAGGCTTAGTACACAAAACAATATTATTGATAAAAAAGCGTGTTGTTAGCATTCGTAGATTGCATACGTCAAGTATTTATTTTATTTAAGAAATGAAATAAATACTGAGTTATCTTTGATAAAATCTATATTCCGAACCGGTGGTAACTTTACATTCAATTCAATCCTGTTATATGACGATTAAAAAGTGCTCATAAGAACGTACCTACTTCGATATTTATTTTTGTTATTGTACCGTCAGAATTATGAGATATTTCCGTTATATAAGCAGTATTTTTATTTAATAACTAAGATAATTTCATTAATGTTTTTTACATTCGAACCTGTAGATTCTTCAAAGGTTCTTTTTTCGAAAAAATTTAAAAACAATTCATTTACGAAAACATCAATACAAACGTAGGTACCAATAATTAAAGTTTTAAGTTTTAGACTTAACTTGAACTTTTTGCAGCATTATATAAAAAACAATAATAATAAAAGCGAATGAAACGTCTCAAATTTATAGACCCAATTTATTATATTATTAAATATAAATTATAATTTAAAGTAACTGCAAAAACCTACCTTCCAGGCAGTGACCGTCGCGTAGGAAAATTCCGGTCCATGCATCGCTTGCACTTTGTTCAATAAAATCACTATTTATATAACATATCTATCTGATAACACAACCAAATAGCGATGGTACTCGTGTTAGCTTAAAGCTTCATGTTTATCTTCAATTTGTATGCATGGAATAAAATAAAAACATTTTAAAGTTTATGAACAATTAAACGTTTATTAATTACAAGCTGTCGCTAAGCAATATAAATATTTTTGTATAATTAATATTTAACAATATTTTTATTTTAAGCTTTTATTACAACGTAAAACAAATTTAATAGCTATTCAATTATTATTTTTTATTTCTGATAGGCTTATTGACAAATGAGCCATTTGATGTTCACCACCGTCTATAGACATACTCACCCTTCATACTGGAACAAACAAAGCTAAGTATTGCCGTTTGGCAGTAGAATATGTAATAAGTACCTACCCACCCAGAGGGCTTGCACAAAGCCTTACTACCAAGTCAATATCTTTATAATCTGTCCAGCCGTTCGAACGTGATAGAGTAACAAACATCACACACATCAACAGATATACTAAACGTTCGCATTTATGAGTAAGATTAAAAACAAAGATGCTATTTTAAAACTGTAATTAATAATCACCATAGTTAAAGTTGGGCAGTGAAAAGAAAGAAATTCTCAGGAACAGCCTGGCCTTCGGAGGTTAGCATTGTTGACATTCCCCGTCCCGTGCCTCGGAAAGGACGTTAGGCTGGGGGTCCTGTGCTGTACGGATTTGTCATCTCATCGGATAATGAGCACTTGTTTCGATTGATTGATACACTATAATATTATGTTCTGCGCAATTAGCCTGTCGAAATAAGATCTTAAAAATGTATTTACACAGTTTATGCAATAAATAATGTTCCGATTCTGATTTTTGAGGAAGACCGTAGCTGAAATAGGTTAAGAGAAATATTTTATGTCCATATTTAAAACGGGTCGTTTCACCAAATAAGAACCTGGCCACTTAAAAGCATCTTTAAATAAAATCACGAACACTTTCTATACATAGATTTTTTTTTATAGAATAGGAAGGCGGACGAGCATATGGGCCACCTGATGGTAAGTGGTCATCAAACGCCCTTAGACATTGGCATTGTAAGAAATGTTAACCATCGCTTACATCACCAATGCGCCACCAACTTTGGGAACTAAGATGTTATGTCCCTTGTGCCTGTAATTACACTGGCTCACTCACCCTTTAAACCAGAACACAACAATACCAAGTACTGCTGTTTTGCGGTAGAATATCTGATGAGTGGGTGGTACCTACCCAGACGAGCTTGCACAAAGCTCTACCACCAGTAGAATACATAGAATACATAATATGTGGAATAAATTAAAAATGACATTATATTGAGATATAATTTTGAGAGAGCTAAGCATACTGTACGTTCGGCAATCATTGCAAACTAAAAAATAAATCTCACGATTATCAAGATATAAAACATTTTACGAATTATTTATCTGACTAATTCTGAATCACACATAAAAGTCTATTTTAAAACATCGTTTCCTCAACATGTCTGTTAAATTGTTTTATTTAAAAAGTAATTACGAAACGTGTTTATTATTTTATATTCCTATAGCTTAGTTTAATACGTTTCGAAAGGAAATGAATGTACACTTTTGAGTTTGAAACATCCCAGTTAATGATATTTTTTTTATATGTGTAATAGAGTCGTTTATTTCTTGTGTGAATATTTTGGATACCTATTATTTTGTTCATTCAAAAACATATAGTTTCTTTTATAATAATTTTGTAGATAGGAATGATACGTTTGTTTGTAATCGATAAACTCGAAAGTTATTGAACCAATTTTATTTTATTCGTTCACTATTAGAAAGTAACATAGGCTATGTTTATTTCAGTAATAATAAATAATATTTACACGGTACATATTTTTTACAGCGCCTGTGTCAATTGGCACTGGCAGTGGTGACCACTTACCAGTTACCATTAGGTGGCCTATTTCCTCGTCCGCCTAACAATTTTATTTAAAAAAGTCTTAAGCAATGCTATTTGTGCAGCAAGTCTTACATTCACAAACAGAATGTCATGCGGGCGTCGCTGCGGATTCAGTATTAAATATAGACGCTGATTCGAATTTGCAGGCTTTGCCATAATATGCGTCTTGTAAAGTTTGTTTTATAATATATACTTAGAAAATATCCAAATATTCGAGTGTGTCACGTATCACAACACGCGCTTCTATCGCCTCAATCACTTAATACGATTGAACGGCAATCCGTTGTGACACGGATAGAGCTTAGACGCAGAATCATTGGTTTACAAACTTTCTGAGGAAAGGAACTGCACTCCTAATTTCCAAACTTCGAAATACTAAAAATTTTCTGATCAATACAACTAATAACAATTTATTGGCGTCCATCAACGGTTGAACCTTAGACCTCTCAATCTACAGTCTTAAATACGGGTAATATGTATCACTATATCAACGAGGCAGTGAAACGATTTAGATTCGAAAACTAGTTACGACTTTAATTTTCAAATATTTTAAGATAATGTCACAACACCAACAAATATCACTTTCTAGTTAATGGAAGAAGCAGACGGGAAACAGCTCAATTCCAATTTTAATATAGGTATTTTTTTATTTCAGTAAAGTTAATTGCGGGCCAGAGAGAGTCAGTCGTGCTCCTTCGTTCCAACATTACCCGTCTGACGGCGAGAGTCATAAGAGCTGCCGGCTTCGATCTTCAGCAAGTTGAACATTTGTAAGTGCAATATTTGAATCAATAAACGGACGAACAAAATGTCCTCATGTTCCTTATAAGAGATATCACCCCTTAATCATATAGTACATAAAAATAAATTAATTATTTTCATTTACTGAAATCAAAACAATATGAAACTTCAAGCTTAACCAGTCTCTTTATTCCCTTTTTTACAAGCTTTAATTTAACTTCACCTAAAGTACTTTAGGTGATACTTTTCTTTTGTAAATTGACGCCAAAATAGCTTGTATTAAAGCATTTTTATGACCTGCTTCGTCTCATATGAAAGCGGTATTCATTAATGAAATTAATTAATCATTAGTCGATTTTAAGTATCATAATGAAAACATATTATTGGCTAAATTGTAGGGTAACCTGATAACTATTCGAAAACTCCGAATTTTGAAAAGAAAGAGATCGCCGTTTCGTCACATATTTTTCTTTTTGAGTAGTTAGTACGTAGTTTTATTGCCTAATTGATGTTATGATATGGTCGTATTTAAGAATAGTCAATTTAACCTTCAATTAGTCCTACAGGAATTCTCAGTAACGGCTCGCAAACAGTTCACTTAGAATAAAACAAATAATTCTATTATTTGTTCCGTTTATCAGTTGTTACAACTCGGCCATATTTACACTATTACTATCGTATTCGTATATACTTACAAATTAAAATAGATTATTACGAAAAGAATATCAATTCTATGTTGTGATTATATAATATGAATATTCATTTACATACATCACATGTACATCTCGTTTTAAATAACTTATTTCTTCTAAAATTCATAAGACGGCCCTTTTTTAAATGGTATAGGCAAAGAGGACCAAATTTGAAATCCTCAACGGCCTCAGTAACAATCATTAACTAGCTAATTATATCATTTTCAGGTCTGTGATGGACGCGCCTAATTTAGAACACGTTGCGGTTGAAGATCTGACCAAAATGCCTAATCTCAAATCTTTGTAAGTATGGTTGAAGCGAACGGTAGAGTGCAATTGAAGTTCATTCCATTTATCTCGTTAAAACGCATCAGATAAGAGTTATTATTAATATCCTGGGACATTTTTCACACACGGCCATCTGATCCCAAATTAAGTTTGTACAAAGCTTGTGCTATGGAAACCAGGCAACTGATATACTACATATACTACTTTTCCCTTACAAATACATACTTATATAGATAACCACACCCAGACTAAGGACAAACAGACATTATTATTAATATATTATTTTAATGGTTATTGCAAAAAAGATAAAACATCCTTATTTATTATTAAATCTTTACTGCGTCGATTTAGGTTGATAAAAAATCCAGTTCTATTTTAACTGTTTGTTTATAGTGATATTACCATATCATACCCATTTCAATATTTTTCGTATGAAACAAAAAAAAACAAAACATTGAATTGAAAATTTCAATTACAATTCTACAAGTTACTTTTCATTACGTTTGTCTAAATAACGGAATTGTGTGTTCTGATTTAGATTAATCTATTTACAATTGCACAGAAATATGTTAATGCGTGGGTTTTTTCGTAAGGAGCCAAACGTTATGCGGCACATACATATTATATCAAGGTTTATCTGTAATTAACGTCCATTGTTTTCTTGAAGCAGTTTTATATGAATTTGATGATTATTATGAAATATAAACAATATTATCGTGTTTTTTTTCTAGTTTTATAACACAAGCACCGTTGTTGCATAGAATCCCACCGCTACCAGCGCTGCCTGAACTGCGCACATTGTACGTATGTATTTTTTTACTTTTTCGTTTATTATGTTACTGAAACTATGTTTGAATATACGTAAGTACTCAAAATGTACACAAAGGTATAAAATTACAAACAATACGATCCACTTAGTGTTGGTTAGCAATGAATACTTAATAACTATGTAATATAACGAGAAACAAAACTCGTTCCCAAAAATGAGAGTTTTTAATTGTATTAAAATGCAGATTTAATTTGTATGTCAGAACATAACTTACGTAAAAAATACTAACTACGAAGGCACGTTATCTTTTATACCGTATAATTATTAGGTATATATCTGAGCCGAGATGGCCCAGTGGTTAAAACACATGAATCTGAACAGTAGATTGCGGGTTCAAAGCCGGATAAGCGCGTCTGTATTTTTATTATGTACTTAATTTGTGTTTATAAATCATCTCGTGCTCGGCGATCAAGGTAACCACCGTGAGGAAACGTGCATGTTTCGAATGATATCTGTCAAATGTATATTTACCAAACCGCTTTGAAGCAGCGTGGAGAGACCATTTTTTTCAACGCTGGAAAAACGCGTTACGCGTTTCCCCCACGGGAATAGTAGGAGGGGGGGGGGGTCATTTAGGGCTCGCCGGTGTCTAAGGCGCCGAATGCGCCCCGAACATCGGAATACCCACTAAAAAACCAGCGGTACAGCGCCACGGGACCGCTTTCGCATGCTACCGTTAGCGTGGAGAGACCATAGCCCGCCCAACTGTGGAACATTTTATTTTTACGATCTGACTTTATTTCATTTGACTTATTATAAACAGGTCCTTACCATATAAGTATGCGTAATTATTAAGATTAGAAATTCTGTTTGGTTATTTGTAATTTGATCGATGTGCATACGACTTCAGAAAATTAATTTCTTCTAGTATTATAACGACATCAGGTCTGGTGGAAGTTCCTAACTTGAGTCACGTTCATGACAAGAACAGCGCGAACACATCCCTGCCGTACTTGCAGGCCATGTAAGTTTCAAATTATTGTAATTTTAATAATTTTGTAATATTTTTTTTATATTATATTTAATTGTTTTACTACATTTAATAAAACTCGCAGGCGTATTCTTAAACACACTTGTAATATCAATCTAATTAAAATAAAAGTAATAATAAACGCGGGAGATATCATAGTCTATACATATAATGTGAAACTTGTGAAATATACATATATTGCTTCGTTGCTATAGTTCCTTGCCTATAAGGCTGCAAATCTCGAGGTCCTGGGTTAAAACCCCGAGTCGGGCCAGAAAATTTTTTATTATTATTATATTCTTTAGGTTTTATATCGAAACATTCAAAATAGTAAATAGTTTATAACTACACTACACACTCTCGTTGGTCCTTCGCCTGAACTATTTTCGCTCTTTTCGCATTTGCCGTCCCATTGTACGAGAGTAAGAAAATAGAGCAAGTATTGTGTTTGCGCACATAGTTGTGCACTATAATATATCCCGCGCAATTGTCTAGTCTCCTTTAATAAAGAGAATATATGTATATAATTAAGAGCAATACTGAAATTAGTTTAATAATGGGCGTATAATATTGAAATTCTGCCACATGTGTATTCCACCAACCCGCATTAGAGCAGCGTGGTGGAATAAGCTCCAAACCTTCTCCTCAAAATGAGGAGAGGAGGCCTTTAGCCCAGCAGTGGGACATTCACAGACTGTTTCGGTTTCGATTTCGGGTATAATATGTATATATTTTATTTAGATAACTTGAAAATAGGTATATTAATGAAAAAGTAGTTATTTTGAAATCTCACTTAAATTATTATTTTTTTCACAGAGACCTCGAAGGCAATCACATAAAACGTATCCCGAGCCACGCGCTGCGAGTCCGGGCTGACCAAGTGTAAGTCAATAGGTATATACCCACTTATGCTATTTTCTATCGTTTTTTAATTTTTTCTTTGATTTTTATTGCCATTTTGTAATATTATTTGCTTTATAGTTTACTACTCTATACTCAATAATGAGTGGACGAATGTAATCGCAACTCAATTTTCACAAAATTTTTGTATTAAGGAACATTATAATTAACTTGATTGTCATCTATATAGAAACATTATCAGCCAAATACTAAAACGTTAATTAAATATTTAATATTTAAGTAACTCAATTATATGAAACGCCGTTAACTTAAAATTTCGCATACTCAAACCTCAATTTTGACTATCGCTTAAATTTGAGTGCAAATCAAAATAACTAGCTATATGTTGGATATTATAACTATGCACATAACATAACATAAGATATAAGTTGATATTACTTTAGACTCTTATAAAAGGAGATTAAGGCCGAGATCACTATCTGGGCATATCGTCTTTATCGTAATTAGTTTATTAATGTTTGTAAGATTTTTAATTCATTGCATTATTTTAGCTTGCTTTTAGATAGGTAAACATTTATTAATAAATGATTTGTTGATGAGTATGTTATGTGACAAAAGTTTTTATGTTATTTCAGTTCATTGAATTACAATTTGATAGAGGAAGTTCCGGCTCATGCTTTTAAAAATTCACAAATATCAAAATTGTAAGTGCCTGTATTTCATTATTTCATTTGTTTTTTGATTCTCAAGATTTTGATTTTTTCACATATAGAGACGTATGAAAAATTATGACCGGAATTGTGTTTGTTGACTAAATAAGCTCATTGATTGTTATTTTTAAAGGAGTTTCAAAGGAAATACTAAGTTAAAGAAATTGGATGATATGGCCTTTGCTGGTAACCTGCTGTTACGACAACTGTAAGTTTTTCTAATTTTAAAATAATTTAAAATTAGAATTAGTTTATTCACGAGCGTTTATTTATTTCATTTTAAACATTTTATGTACTATTTCGTGATTGCAATATTTTCATTAATAAATCCAATTGTTTGAATTCTTTGTTATAATTTCAGCCATTACTCGTTACATTAAGAGCAGAAGTCGTAGATCATAGTTGTAGCAAAAGACGGATAAAAAAGTATAAATATATTTTCATTAACTAGTAATGTTGTTATACAAAAAATAATATTAATTATTTTAGGGACCTAAGCAACACAGCCATCACGTCGCTTCCTACGAAAGGTCTAGAAAAGTTACAAATCCTTAGAATAGAAAAGACGCCTTCGCTAAAATACATTCCATCAATATATGAATTTCAAGTAAGTGTTTTTGTCTCTTTCTGATAAGTTTCTGATATGTAAACTACAATATATATATATTAGCTAAGATAATCCACTGAAAACACACACAGAAAAACACACATCTTAACCAATGGTCTCAAGTTCAAGACTCGCTGAGCAACGCCCTTTTAGAAAGAGCTTATTTTGTTTTTGTAACCGATGTCAATATCCATCAACGATACATATATTCATCATCCATGTTCGTCCACTGCTGGACATATACTTATATATAATAATAACTTATTAACATATTATATATATAATACTTCATGATGTGGCTTTGTGCAAGCCCGTCCGGGTGGTAGATACTCAGATGTTCTACCGCCAGGCAGCAATACTTAATATTATTGCTAGTCAGTCTTCAGGTTCGAAGGGTGAGCCAGTGTAACTATAGGCATACATACATAATTTTTTTTTTGTATCTATCGCATTACCGATACCGTTCATCTTTATCTGGTCCATTCCATTTGTCTTTCTTTAATAAAAAACCATTCGATAGAGTTTAGGATTATATGCAGACGAATTGACAAGCCTGATCAAACGCGACAATTTAAAAAATGTTATCAAAAATGCAAACATAAAAGTCAACAAAAATAAATATTTCATTATATATTTTTTTTTAATTCCTTTTAACTTTCGATAATAAAATATCAAACTTGGCTTAACTCATTTTAAATTAAAATGAAACTAACTATTTAAATATATTCTTAAAAGAATATATTATATCATAAAGATGTATCTTATAATACCTATCCGTGGTTAATAAAGTTACTAAATTATCGAAAAGCGTCCAATAAAGAGACGGGCAGTAATTGATGTTACGAGCAGGTAATAATAATTGCAATATCGATTGATAACATCTGCGCAGGTCCGTCTGGGGTCAGGGCTCCACCCTAGCCCGGCGCTGCACACCCTCGCTAATATATAACTAGGGATAGGTACTTACCTTTAAAAATCAGGCACACTGGGCTTGACCATTCTTCTCCCGTCATCACTTCTTCCCTTCATCTTTCTTCATAGCTGTGCCTCTGTATACATTCATTACAATTTTAGTATTTTGAAAAAAGGATTAAAAATTATAGAGAAATATATTTGTTTTATTGTAACAAAAAAAATTTGTAACTGTACTATGAAAAAAGGGATAGTAATGACGCATTTTTTATATTATATATGTTTTATATTTTATATTATATACTGGTGTTTAACTAAAATGTTAGATTATAATTTCATCTTCTGCATTAAATGCATACAAATTAAATGTTGTAAGCTATTATTCGATCAATTGTATTGTATATTTTTTTTAACAAATAAAATATTTGTTACTAAACCTAACTTCAATATTTGTACACGACGTACCTTCATATTTTAAACAATCCGAAATTTTATGCAACTATAACACGAATATAATTTATATTTTATGGCAACGATTGTTTTAATCGGAACTAAAAAAATGCACTTTTAGTATGCAAATTACAAAATGCACGTATGTTTCAAGCACTTGGAGAAGGCGTTTCTGACGCATCACTTCCACTGCTGCGCTTTTGCCTTCCCGGAGAGACACAACCCCGCCAGACATGCGCTGTACGAAACGCAGCTAGCGATCATGGCGCAGGTATTGATTTTCGATTTTTTTTTAAATCTTTCGTTGCAGGAATTGGTAAGGAGCAATGAAAACTTGCTGAGTAAGTATTAAGGTAGAAAAGTAGAATTAAATAATGAAAGACAAATGAGAATGGGTACCGAATTCCGACAGAGATAGAAGCTTTCGTTTAATTTTATTTTTTTTATTTATCTTAACGGAAACCAATAAAAGAAATGATGTTTTAATGAAAGGATTTTGGTTGATATATTGCAAAGGAGTAAGGAATATTACATTAAAATTCGAAAGGATTTTTTTTCAGACATGGTCACAGACTTTTGGGCATGTCTTTAAAAATATTAGAATTTAAGCCTAGTGAATAATATAAAATTGTGTACAAGTGGACAAAAGATATTGAATAAAAATGAAAATCAAAAACCCCTGACGGGTGCAGCATACGAGTGTGCTAGCGCTCGCAAACATGGCGTGCGTTACTATTGATTTTCGATTTTTTTAACAATCTTTAAGAATATTCGAAAAAAATATAAATGAAAACTTGTTAAATAAGAATTTACTAATTATTGAGATTACCATAGTAGCAAAGTAATAGAAAAATATATTAAATTTAGAATGGAAAGGAATTTCAGCCCTATTTTTGCAGACATGCGCACGCAGTTTGCCAACATACAAGACATATTGCCTATATAAATATTATCTTTATCTTTATATAAGTAGATTTTATTACCAGAGTATATTTTATTGCCAGAAAAGGTCCTTATTTAATTGATCTAGGATGGCAACCATTTTTCCATTTTCCAGGCATGCGCATGACGCATGAATTGCGATCATCGCGCAGGTTTTGTACGCAATCCAATAAATACTTGTTGAACGAGTATTAATATACAAAAGTAAATCTGATATCGACTAATAGGAGAAATATAAATTGCAATTAGAATAAGCCTTTAGTGCTTTTTTAGTTCATTTTCACGCATGCGTATTATGTGCATTTAATTATCAATGCACTTTGCATTTATTAATTATCAATTTTCGCGTCTTGACTTCCACAGGAATTATTCAAAGAAAAAATATTTTGGTGGAATTAAAGCATAAAAAACGGAATGATATAAAACAAATGTCTATGCATTTAGTTTAAAATATATATTTATGTATATATTATTAACGGCTTTAATTTGAATTCGCATAGCTGCTGAGCAATTTGCTAAGGTAAAATTACCTTGGACATTCAACAAGTAAACCGGTAAAATTTTTAAAACTAATTATTTATATATAATAATTATTGTAATCAGCTTCGCAACTCGGCGTATATACATATATATTGATAATTTTATAAAATAAATTTAAATTAAATTAAATTAAATAAAAATTATAATTACAAAGTGTATACATACCATTTAGCGACGGCTGCAAAACGCTCGGTGGTGAATTAAAAAGCTATTCTAACATTAATATTTCCCATTATGACTAATTAATTTCAACTACTTGGTATCCCGATGTTGATGGCTATAAATCTGACTAAAAACTGATTCAAAATGGACCCTCGCCGAGCTACGCCTCGCGACGGCTGGTGGGTGGAAAATCAATAGTCTCGCAAATATTGAGAACTTCACTTCGTATCCAATATACTACCTGTATGAAGAACACTAAATTTTATTATAGATGTATTGCCTGTCTGTGTTCACATAGGAACATGTACATAGGTTGTCGAAGTCTGGACTGTTCGATGGTAGCATGTAAATTATACTTATATTGTTATTCATGTATGCATCTTGCTCTAGCAGAGGTGTATAGAACGATTCGAGACACACTAAATATCACGATCTTGCAAATAGCCTTTCTTTATATACTTAAAACGAAATTGTCATAACAAATAATAAAATCAAATGATACCAAATGTTATTATTTTGTAACTAAAGTTATTGATTGCAATGGGTCCGATTATACAAAGTCAAAATTTCGACATACCATAATAAAATATATAAATTAAGGTTTAATTTCCTAGTGGAATACTATTATTTTTTGAAATATGTTTGTGTTTGTACGTTCACTTTCAATCCTATCTCCTAAATAGAACAAAATATGATGACGTGAACATCGAATAAATTTATTATTATATATTAGAATTCCAACCAATCGGTAACAATGCCAATAAAATCGAAAAAATAATATAAAAAGTAAAACGTTTATTTAATATTATTATTGCTAAAGTAATCTGTTTATTTATTTGGTACGTTTTTATGTCTTAATTTCTCAATTGAATATAATGAAATTTTACATACATGTTTCCTGGGTTACAAAAAGGACAAACGGTACGTAATACCTGCCCCTCAACTAGTATTATATACATTTTTTTTAATGAAAAACAAAAATCATTTATTTTATACGTAAAAAATACCATTGTTGTCAATCATAGTATGAATTTTAAAATATTGTTAGCAACAATTGAATAGGTTTTGTCAGTAAAAATTAAGTATCATGAATAATTAACTATGACGTAAATTAAATGAAAGTAATTGAGATTTATAAATTTTATTAACAGAATAATATGAAAATAGCGCCTTATTATTGCGGAGGGACCCTTTTTTATATATTTTATACTTCTCCCTACCTGTACTCTTCATATAGTTAAAATAAGGATCATAATGATTGAATATTATGTATAACAATTACATATAATTATTATTTTTGTCATTGCCTACTGGGAATTTTTAGTGGACCTCGTGCATTTTGCATTCTAGTGCATTTTTTTTTCTTTCAACAGAAATGCGGTAAAAACAACGAGAAGAAAACTTCGGAGCCAAGAAAACGATCCATAAATCTAAATCCTGACATAAAACGATCGACCAGAAGGTAAGATCACGATAAAGCTACAATTTAGCTATGAAAGCGAATGTATTACTAACCTTACACTAAAAAGAAAATAGAATACTCATTAACTATTTATGATTTGTCTGATGAGCTTACGTTAATAATAATAAATAGAAATTTCCCTAGTAAGGCTCGTCAATCGTATTTTATTTATGCGTTTATAAATAAGATTTATTACGAGTAACATAAGATTCACATTTATCATTTTCAATTTATTTTGCATTAGAATTAATATATTTTACCAGTGTCTACGATGATACTTCGACTGAAAGCCAGGATAACGGTTCGTGGGCAAGCGACGAATACTTCTCAGACTCCGGCAGCTTCGAAGACTACGATCAAGGAGACTTCCACGAACCGGTCAACAACAGTCTGGGCGTTACCTATTTTGCTGAATGCGGCAACTTTAGCTTAAGGTATAATATAATTACTGATAATAGCCAGCCTAATATGACAAGTAAAAGTATTCAATAAATGTTGTTACTGAAATGATAGATAACATATTTCATCTTACAGCCGACGTGAAGTGGAATGTACTCCGCTGCCAGATGCTCTAAATCCTTGTGAGGACGTGATGGGCTGGTCGTGGCTTCGGGCCAGCGTTTGGTTCGTGATAGCGGCAGCTGTGGTCGGAAATATAGCCGTTTTATTAGTCCTCTTAACAAATCACACTGAACTTACTGTACCAAGATTTCTCATGTGCCACCTTGCTTTTTCCGACCTTTGCACAGGATTGTACCTCTTCATGATAGCAGTCGTGGACCTCAGGTCTTACGGAGAATTTTTCAACTACGCCTACGATTGGCAATACGGCGTGGGGTGCAAAATAGCTGGTTTCTTGTCTGTATTCTCTGGTCAACTGTCAGTCTTCACTCTTACTATAGTGACGCTAGAGCGTTGGTTTGCAATTACATACGCAATTTACTTAGAGCGAAGAATTTCATTGGGAGCTGCAGCGAAAATTATGATTGGCGGTTGGATGTTCTCTATACTTATGGCAGGTTTGCCTCTAGCTGGAGTTTCGGATTATTCTTCGACTTCTATTTGTTTACCGGTTGAAAGTGAAGGAGTTGAGGACGCAGTTTATCAAGGGGGGTTGTTCCTGACAAATGCAGTCGCATGGGTGACGATAGTGGTATGCTACGTACAGATTTACAGATCATTAGGAGGAGGTGGTGAGAAGTATGGGGGTAGAGGAGCCGCAGCAGCGGCTGAAAGACGGATAGCGAATAAAATGGCCCTCCTTATTGGAACGGATTTACTGTGTTGGGCACCTGTTGCATTCTTTGGTGTAACAGCGCTGGCTGGTGTACCGTTGGTCGATGTTAGTCACGGGAAAGTACTTCTAGTTTTCTTCTATCCTTTAAACGCGTGTGCTAATCCATTTCTCTACGCAATCCTGACGAAACAGTACCGCAGAGATCTCATAACATTAATCGCCAGGACAGGACAGTGTAATTGGTTGGTGGAAAGGTATAAATTAGCAGCGACTCCCCCTCCAACAGCACATACCAACCCTTCAGCACCAGCAGCGCTTGTTCCTCTAGTGGATTACAATAGATCGGTATCACAAGTCACAAAGAATGGAGAAGCAGGTATATTGTAATTATAAGAAAGCCTTAAAATATTATTTTTATTATAGGAATATTTATTCTAAATAGTCTTTCATTTATGTCTGTTGAACAACTTTTGTGTAAATTTTAAATATTTAGCCTTGTTATAATGTCTTGTCATATTTATTAGCATTAGATTATAAAACACAAGAAAAAAAGATACATAAAGTTTTTTTTTTATTTCTACTTTGTGTCCATCTGGTAATACGCGTATATCACTTATTTTTTATTATTCTACCGCCAAACCGTAATACTTAACATTGATGTGCTTCGGTTTTAAGGGCGAGCCAGTGTAATTACAGGCGCAAAGGATCTTAATTCCCAACATTAGTGGGGCATTCACAATGTAAGGGATAGTCAGTATTTCTTACTGCCTAGCCTGACTTAAAAATATTTTATAAAATAAATAGAAAGATATTAAATAAGATAAATAGAATATATTTTATATACCAAAAGTAAAATAAAAAAAATATATATTTATAAATTTTTTAATAATATTAACAAAAATCATATTAAAAATATGTGTGCTGTATCACTTAAACTACTAATCACATTACTGTCAATATATTCAATCACCAACTTATCACCTTCTAACAAAACCTCCGTACTTAACAATTCGGAGACATTTACATCCATTTTCAAAGGACTTATACAATAACCGTCTAACTGTCTGAACAACCTTAATTTCGTATCACTCATTTTGTTATTTTCATTTTTAACGTTACAGCTATCACAAATAGAATCTATAGCTCGTCCAAGGCTCCATTTTGATGATATAAATACAGGTACTGTATCTTTTAAATCTGGATCTAATGTAACAGATTCAATTTGTGTTATATTATCTATGTCTGAAATAATTTTAACATTTTTAGCATGATAGTTCACTGGTTTTTTAACAGCAAAATAAACTCTATCTGCAATTGATATCGATTTCAGACCGAGTGCTTTCTGTTTAATTCTCATCAAGTGAATTTTTGATGCAGTTTTCACTTTTGCCGATGATTGCAGCGCTTTCCTAATATTTTCTGTTATCTGTAGAAATAATTCATTTTTTGTTTGATAATAAAAAATAAAAACAATTTATATAAAGCCATAGTCAACTACTTAGACAAACTAAATTGCTTTATAGTAATTCTCACACTCTTAATTTAGTTCGTAACAAAATATTTTAGTAATTCACGTACAATAATTATATTAGTAATTCAGACACTTAATAATTATAAAATTAAAACAGGCATATTAAAAAAAAGCTACTGCTTACCTTATCTTGAAGGTGTTTATTAGCTTCGTGAAACTGTCTCCTCGGAGCTTCAAGCTGTTCTATTTTAGCTGCCATTGTCTCATCATCAATTTCAGGACAAGAACTGTAATTGTTAAGGTAACCATATCAATATACATCCAAGGTAAACTTATCATTATATTAAACAAAACTTAACTAGAAACAGATTAAGACAGTTTCCAATGTAAAATGGTACTTTATTCATTCATTCACAATAAATTCTCAGTTTTTATGAATAATTTCAATAACTACTAAGGAGTTCCTTTTCTATTCAACAAAATAATACATAATTTTTACGGCACTCTTACCCAGCACTTTTATTGCATGCTTTCAACCCTAAGGTTGTCTAGAAGAAAGTGGTAGTAAGCAATAAGGCTCGCTCCCTCCCTCCCTATTTGTAAACATGAAAACTGTGCTAATACTTTTGCATTTATTTTGTATGTAGGATAAAAGATTATCTATCAATCTGTATATAAGTTATTGGGATTTTCTGTCAGAAAATTCTCAGTAGCAGCTCGGAGTCTGGAAGTTGGAAGTGTGTACACTCCCGTGCCTCGGAAAGCACGTCAAGCCGTTGATCCTGCGCCTGAACTCTTTCCGGTTGTGTTGGATTGCCGTCCCATTGGATTATAAGAGTGAGGGAATAGAGAGTGCACCTGTGTTTGCACACACACTTGGGCACTATAATATCTCCTACGTAGTTGGCTAATATCTCTAGAGATTGGCCGCTGTGGCCGAAATCGGTCTGGAGGTCATTAATTGTATTCATACATATTTCTTACACATTATAAGAAATTAAAGACTGTCTAATAGAAAGTTCGATGACGTGTAATGTTATATAAAATGAGTAAATATTATAGATACTTACGGATGAAATCTATGTTCAATACAATAATGTTTCTTGCATTTATTACAAAGCATTTCGTGCAGATTGCCTTTTTTGCAACCACTTTCTGAACATCGAAATATTTGATCATCACTTTGTAAATTAATATCACGGGGCTTTGGCGCCAACTCACAGTCTCCGGAAACACAGTGTTCATTAAAGTGTACTCGACAAAACACCATTCCACACTTGCATTGAAGAGGCAGAAAGTCTACCTGATTGCATATTGGATTCTGGCAATGTTCGCCAAGTGAAGGGAATTCCATATTTGCTGTTGTAGTAACCACAAAAGTTTTAATAATTATGTCATAAAGTCCTTTGTTTTCAATATTTTTTTAACAATATTGAAAAATGTCTTGAACTGGCACAATTAACCGGCAGTTTTATATTTTGACATTGGACATTGTCAATGCTGTCAAACTGCCTTTTTTTTTTGTTTGACCTTTTCTATTAGTAAGGCAAAGATTACATCATACGAATCTGCAAGTGAGAAATCAACCTCTACGAAAAATTATCATAAATCTCAATCCAACAATACAAAAATATATGATAAATAAACTAAGGTTTTGATAAAACTCGTACTTTACTTTTTATTTTATTTAAAAAGCATCGTTTACCAGCTCGTTACTTTTACACCGATGTGAACATTCTGTACAAACTAGAACCTGTTACTCTATCTGTTTGGTTACAGTTACGGCTCGCTAGTAAATTCATAAATTAAAGACATAAAATGGTTATAAGTTAAAAATGTAAACGATATTTCTTAAGTTACATCAGTCGTGGCGCGAAATGTGCGCCTCCTTCCACATCAACTGCATGAGCTTTCATCTTACCCCAGTCGTCTTGTCTACTTCTAATTTTCGTATTTATATTTCTACTATAATGATACATATACAGTACAGAACAGTAACAGTCTGTGAATGTCCCACTGCTGGGCTAAGGCCTCCTCTCCCTTTTTAAGGAGGATGTTTGGAGCTTATTCCACCACGCTGCTCCAATGCGGGTTGGTGGAATACACATGTGGCAGTATTTCAGTGAAATTCGACACATGCAAGTTTCCTCATGATGTTTTCCTTCACCGTCAAGCACGAGATTAATTATAATACCAAATTAAGCACATAAAAATTTAGTGGTGCTTGCCCGGGCTTGAACCCACGATCATCGGTTAAGATTCCCGCGTTCTTACCACGGGACCATTTCGACATACATATAAGTTCGCGTCTAAATGGGAGAAATAAATATGGCTAAACGAACAGCCTAAAGAAAAAAAGACGTCTCGATTAAATTATTTTATTTTAATTATTGATCATACTTGATACAATATGCTTTGCACTTTTTTTTTTTTATTCGCCGGGAGGACAAATGACTACTCCACCTGATAGTAAGTGGTAGTAGAGTCCAAACGCGACGACGGCAAGTACAGACGGAAAAAAACGTTCTGCACTAGCCGCCTTCGCCTTGCTGGCCCGTAAGATGCCTCTTCACGCCTCGTTTGAAGGAACCCGGGTTGTAAGAGGAGGGGAACACGTGAGCTGATAAGGAATTCCATTTTTTGGAAGTGCGACAAAGAAAGGAGTTGCCAAATTTCTTTGTGCGCGATGGAATTGATGTAACAGTTAGGCGGTGACATCAATTGTAATAATTTTTAGTTCGGTTTAATTCTGCTGTTGCATAATGACTTAACCAAGTTGAATTTAATGTATTGTACATTGTTTTGTATTCAAGAAAAAAAAAACAGTTCATAAAGCACAAAAACATTTATTGCAAAAGGTCAAAAATAAATTATTTGAGAGAACAAAATTACAATAAACTTGAGGCTGTTATATCTTACACACAGATAATCTAAAATCTTTAAACAAAAAAATATAGCCTTATTATATTTTTCCTATGTAAACCGCAAAGTAGTATACTAAAAATGTAGTATTTTCACTTTATAAATGCATATCGCTTTATATACAATATAATATGTATGTATAAAGAATAATTTTAAAATATGGAAACTTATTTTTAGTTCTGAAAGACATTCTCATGTCTATTGTTTTAGGGTATAAAATAAAATAATATAAAATTTTACACATCCACAGCTAATTAATTACATTAATTTCAATGTATCTACGGCTGCTTGCAAGCGTTCCATTTCGCCTTGAGATTGCGTAAGTTTCTCTGCGTTGGATTTCTGTACTTCGGGTGGCACTTTTGTGATGTAATCGTCAGCACCAATCGCTTGTTGCAGCTTATTGATAGTTTGTGTTAGAGTGTCTTTTTTCTTTTCTAATTTTGTGATTTCCTTTGCTGGGTCGATGAGTCCCTGAAAATGTATACTTGATGTTAATAATAATAAACTTTAACAAAGTATCATGTATTGAAAAATCAATTTCTATTGAACAGACCATTTATTATAAAAGATATTTATATATTAAGGCTGTAAAAGTAAAAATTTTTGGCCTGTGATCATTGATTTAACATTCGTAACAAGACACTGGATAATTTAACTGTATTCTAAGCAACATTTTAAAGTAGATAAACGGTTGTCTGTAAAAATGTGTCTAATCAACTAATCTAATTGACGAATGATATAAGTTATACCTTCAGAACTAAATGCACTTCAATTTTATCCGAAACGGTTAAAATTGAGCAGCCCGACGGAGGCGCGTCATCACTCAGCTCGCTGTTTGCCAACGATTGCAACTTCCTGAACAGCTCCCGAACCTCTTGCAAGTCGTCAGAAATCAGTAAATGCGCCGTGGTCTTTTGTTTGTTTGTGAGGTTATACTCGGACCGCGTTGAACGAATAAGATGAACAATTTTGAGAGCGGTATCTACGTTTGCTTCGAGCTGTTCTGAGCGCCAGGGTGTATCCAATTCCTGAAATATATATATAGTTTTAGATATAATAACATGTCAAGGATGAGTGTCGCGAGATACCACACACAATGCTAGAGGATTATTATTTTGTTTAACTATTAAAAAAGTCCATTAGTATACAGTGTAGAAGCGAATAGTTTTGATCAGTGTCTAGCTGTCGGATTCAGAACACAATACACTCTCCGCCTCGAGAGGCTAGACTATATTGTTTTACATTATATTATACCAAGTTAGGCTTACAGTAGGATATTCAGCCACACAGATGGACGGACAACTCTTGTCTGCTCTCGGCAGTCGTTGGTACAATTCCTCGGTGACGAAGGGCATGAAGGGACTGAGTAGTTTGAGTCCATACTCCAGTGTGGTGTAGAGAGTAGTACGAGCTGCCACTTTTTGTTCTTCTGTCCCCTGTACGAACACGGGCTTAAGATATTCCTGGAAAAAGAAAAACATTTGTACATTTGTTTCGTCTAAATTGCTCCCCGACTGGTATATGTTTTATTATGAGACTCAAAATTGAACACAAACTTTGTTTTAAGATAATGGATAATGGATAAGAAGCCATTGAAAATTTAGTGGTGATTGTTTATTTTGAAGGTAATGTTTCACATCCCCTCCATCTTTGGGCAATATTGCTTTGATATTTTACTATTTTTAGCTCACCAAGACAAATAAATATTTTTTAAGACTAAATTGCCATTTTCTTAGTCATATAAGTTTCTATGTGTAATAATTTAAGACTTATTTTATATTTTAAATGGATTTTATTTATTGCACAGGCAGAGAAACGGAGCCACAGGAGTTAAAACAAATATAATACTTTGACTTTGAATCGATATCACTTGAATGATCAATGGTAATCATTAAGGGTTTGCGAAAACCAATATTAATCTAATAAGTTCTTGAGTGGAATTATGTTGCATTATAAATAAAGATATTATATTCATCGCGAACTGTTTGTAGTGCATAACATAGCAAAGCTATTGACAAATCGCACACAATATGGAATAGGGTATAGGCATATAGACATCTTCGTTTAATATTTCACAAGTGGTTTCAAGTGGACAGCCGAGATGGCCTAGTGGTTAGAACGCGTGAGTCTTAAAATTTACTAAAAAGTATAAAGTAAAATGTAAAATTGCCGATCATCGTGGGTTCAAACCCGGGCAAGCACCACTGAATTTTCATATGCTTAATTTGTGATTTTAATTCATCTCGTGCTTGATGGTGAAGGAAAATATCGTGAGGAAATCTGCATGTGTCTAATTTCATTGAAATTATGCCACATGTGTTTTCTACCAACCCGCATTGGAGAAGCGTGGTGGAATAAGCTCCAAACCTTCTCCTCAAAAGGGAGAGGATACCTTCGCTCAACAGTGGGACATTAACAGGCTGTTACTGTAAGTGGTTTCAAAAACTGTATGATTGAATTATCATTGGTACATTAACCAATTTTTAAGAATCTATACAAATAAGCGAATAGTTGTTTGTTTGTTTGAACGCACTAATAGTTTGATCTACCAGTCCGATTTAATAAAATATTTTAGCGCAATACAGCCCATTTATTGAGAAAGGTTGATTATATAACATGGTACAGCCCATGGGTTGTAGAGTAGTAATTACTTTAGACGATACCGTCTAATGAGAGTGAAGCCACACTTAGCAGCTACATATGTAATACATAATTATATATAGGAATTAGAGCCGCATTCACCTACCTACCTCACTATTTTTTTTATCCATTAAAAAGATTAGGTAAGTAATACAATAACTACAACATTTAATTAAACTTACCAAATAAACGTCACAGAGGTCGTATAGCCATAAGTTATAGCAATGGGTAGTTGCGGAAGGGAAGTCGTAGGTTTGGAAACCAGAGTTGACCTTCTGCACAGCCAGCGCTAGCCTGGACAACATCCAGCGATCCATTGAGGACAGTCCTGGTGGGAGAGCTGGCGGGTGTGACTGGAATAAAAACATTAAATAATTGTTAATTGGCTAATATATACCAAACTCTAAAATATAGGTTATGAAGAAATCTCAATTGATACATCTTTTTAACTGTCAACGCACGCAATTCGGGATGAGCCAAAATACTTCAGTAGATGGAACTCATAGGTCTCAACTGAAGCGCTCATCAGCAACGCTAAATTTTCATGTGTTTATTACAAGTCTCGTACACCACGGTGAAGGAGTCATCGTGAGGTGACCTGCATGTTTCGAATGAAAATCTGACAAATGTTTATTCAACGAATCCCCAAATGTTCTTAATATGAGACGCCCTTAATCTTTAGCCTAGAACAGATTTTTTTAGACTGTTACTTTACTTTTCCATTTTTTATTCACCATATATGCATTGCAAAACAAAGTATTGTCATGTTTTACCCATCCAAGGGGAATGCACAAACCCCTATGTCTTGTAACCCCTGGTTTGTAAGGTAAGGTAATTGAGACCTTATAAAAAAAAAAAAAAAAACTATAAATATTTTCGAAAATACATATACCTTATAAGTGGTGTCGGCGGGGAAGTACATGAGCGCGAACTTGTCGGCGTTCCACAGCTTGTTGCAGAAGAAGCGGTAGCCCTGCACGCGCTGGATGTCCAGGTTCAGGTCGCGCCCCTGCGTCATGGCGCACAGCGCGAACCTGGGGGGGGGGGGGACTCCTACCGTTAGACCTATTCTATTCTCAACACATCATAATTATATTTAGTTACTGTAAGCGAAGCAAAAGATTTAAGTTTGTATCGGGCAGATGACACTTGGTTTTCTCGGAACGTTTTTTTTTTATGTAATATATACATTATTGTAATTATATATTAAAACTACATAATTTTTTAACTGATTTAAAATGTTCAGACTCGCTCTTTAAATCAAACATCATTATTTATCCTTTTTATTACGCAGGTTTATATATTACTAGGCTACCCAAGTGTCATAATTTTATTTTAATTTTGGGGGTAAATTAAATTGTATAATGCACAGCGTAAAAATTGATTAATCTAAGTATTTTGTCATCTCATCACCTTAAGGCGTCCGTTCCACATTCGGGAATACCATTCGGATAATCCTGCTTCTGTCCTTGCTTGGCCTTCTCGATTTCCTTAGGATCCAGGTTCGAGTCCACCAATTGTGCATGAAGTTGTTCCAAAGTGATACCCCGGACTACATCTACTGGGTCTATCACGTTACCCAGGGACTTGGACATCTTGCGACCGTGGGCGTCTCGGACCATTGGGTGGAGATATACTTCTCTGTTGATAAAAATAAATATTTTAATTTATGCATTCGAAGTGGAACTTGATAAAAATACTGAGGCAACTAAGGCGGCCATCCTCCGAGAAGATTAGCCAACAAAGTATTTATGGTACATAAACACAGATGCAATAATTAATACTCTCGAACACTAATAATCCAATGGAAAAATAATTCCAACACGACATATAAAGGAATAATTCAGACGCAATACAAATGGCCGTACGCGCTGTCCGATAGAGTGTAAACAATGGCAACTAACAAACTCTGAGAAAAAAGACAAGTACATTATATTGACTCTAACGGGATTTGAACCCGTGCCCTCGGTATCTGCATAGAATATTAGAGAAATTCTTGTTGTAATCTAGACATATTACAGCTTTAGAAAGATTTGTATAAATTTATAACATGTGGGGATTTATTTCCATAAAAAATAGTTTATGTTATTAAAATCAAAATACAAATGCTTCTGATATTTCTCAATATAAAAAAAAACATCAAATATCAAAATACACAATTCCCAGTTAATAATATCGATACTAACTTGAAAGGTAATTTTCCAAAAAGACGTTGTCCGAAGAAAACCATCCTGGCCACCCAGAAGAATAATATATCATGACCGGTTTCCAGGAGCGTGCCCGGGTAAAACGCCTGCAATCATATCTCTCGATATAATATTTTCTTAAAAAAAGAAAGATATTTGAGGCAACAATAAAGCTGTGTGTACACTTGTATAAACTAAGAAAGCTTATCGTTATTGTAAGTGCTTTAGTAATCATTAAATAATCTTCAAAATTAAAAATTATTGTCATTTTTTTATAGAATAGGAAGCCGGACGAGCATATGGGCCACCTGATGGTAAGTGTCACCAACGCCTATAGACATTGGAGTTGTAAGAAATGTTAACCATCGCTTACATGACCAATGCGCCACCAACCTTGGGAACTAAGATGTTATGTCCCTTGAGCCTGTAATTACACTGGCTCACTCACCCTTCAAACCGGAACACAACAATACCGAGTACTGCTGTTTTGCGGTAGAATATCTAATGAGTGGGTGGTACCTACCCAGACGAGCTTGCACAAAGCTCTACCACCAGTAGAATATTATTAAAAGAACCGTCACAGGAAATAATATGAAGATTATACAAATAAAACTTTTGAAATATGTAACTATTATGCTCTTCTAAAAAGCAGACAATTTATACACACGACCTTTTGCACTACCATACCATAATTCAGATAAAACATAAGCCGGTAATAAAATATACATAAGTTAAATATCATTCGAAAATGCACTCCAATAAGATTATATACCAAGGCATCAATTGGCATTCCACACAAATGCCAGGGGGAGTAAATATAAATAAACAATTTTGACGTGGAACCGATATGACATTTATCATTGAGTTTTAAAATAATATGGATTCATCATAAAATGGCGTTTCAATAACGGCGATGACGTTATCGGAACTTTGGAAGTAAAATTAAAGTATTAAGTGGACTAGTGTTAATATAATTATAAATAAATATATATTCTCCTTCTCAAAAAAGGGAGAGAAGGCCTTTAGCCCAGCAGTGGGACATTCACAGGCTGATACGGAAATATATATTATCAAGTGTGTAGTGCATAACGTAGCAAAAATATTAGCAAATTCATACGATTATGTCCTTCTGTCATTGGAATATAGTATACAAACCTGTAAATCTTCCGTTTGATCTGGCCATCCGAAGACAGAGAAGGGGAACAGTCCGGAGGAGAACCAAGTGTCCAACACATCATCATCTCTTGTCAGCTTGATATTTTCCACGGGCACTTGGAACTTAGAAGCGGCTTTAGTCAAAGCTTCCTCTTCAGAGTGGGCTGATATCCAACGTTCTTCTGCGTCCTAGAAAATTGTTATAATGTATCAGACACTATGCAGCTTGATCGAGAGATCATCTTTATCTGTAAATGTTGAAAATTAAATATCTTATAAATATTGCTTCAATAATTACATATAAAGAAGTTATAAGTGAATATGATGATAATTATTTGGATTTCTTAACATGCTAGGTTATCATTAGTATTTCTTATAGGTACGCATTATAATAATAGAATATAAATTGATAAATTTTATAAAATCCGCGATTACAAAAGTTGAGTTAGCCGCTTGAGTGAGGGACTTACCCCCTGGATTAATTCTTATGACATCTTTGGCGAAATATTTGTAAATTAGTAATTTGATTGTTTTGTAGCACTAAAAAATACTAATGACTAAGCGATTTTTTTTAATATATGAATACTAATGTAAACGGATTATTTTTGGGGATGTATTAACGTTAACCGTTTTTCAGATATTTTCTGTCATCGATTAAAACGTCAATCACCCAAAATTTTAAATTAATTATCGACTCCCGGGTTAGACAAAATAAATATGTCGATAAACGTGAACGATAAATTTCATGCAGTGCAAGTTTGGTTTTTATCACAACGAACCATTCGTAACTTCGTAAAACGTTTCGAAAAAAAAATTGCTCAATCAACTATATATCATATCAACTAAACGACATAGATTACTAGGTGAAATATGAAAAACATCGAGTAGCGGCGACTCACATCTCGTCACTCGTCAAACGCATAATCACGGTGCATCTACTTATCTAACGCCGAAATACTCAAAAGAAAAACGATACCTCATGCGCAGAATATAATAAATCGCCACACAAAAGGAAAGCCAGGCGCTAGCTACATCTAGCAACGTAACAAAGCCCACAGCGAAACACGAGACAAGGTACTCGGAAGGTCCGTACGCGAGCGCGCCGCCCGCGCCGCGCGACCTTCTTGCGCCCCGAGCGCGAGCGGCGCCGCCGGGCGCTCTGCGGGCGGCGGGGGCGGGGCGGCGGGGGCGGGGCGCCGGCGGCGGGGGCGGGGCGACGGCGGCGGGGCGGCGGCGGCGGCGGCGTCGGGGGCGGGGCGACGGGGATTATCGATTACTTATTATTTCCGATGCTGATTTATATATTTCGTTAGTGAAAGTAACCAATTGTAACATAGATTGTCTACCTCGCTAGCCGGCAAGCTGACGCGGTAGGCGGGGATGCGATGTCCCCACCAGAGCTGCCGGGAGATGCACCAGTCTCTGATGTTCTCCATCCAGTGGTACCATATCTTTTCGTGCACGTCCGGTATCACCTTCAGCTCGCCGCTCTTCACCGCTTTGATTGCCTCGGCCGCCATATTGTCACAGCGAATATACCTTTGAATATTTTTACGAAGTATATATGAATGTATAATGTATATGAGCTTAATGCTACTGAATGGAACTGAAACATACATTATATTGCGTAACCTATAACTTACACTCCTGCTTATTAGGTGTCACCACCATCGTCTGCCAATTATAACCTCTTCATAAAAAATATACCGTTTTTAAATTACAACAAAGAAAAACTACATAGCATTGGTATTTCATATCGAATAGCATTAATCACGCTTAAGTGTGCGTGTGTATTCATCCATGTAACATGTATGTATGCAACATACCACTGTGGTTTGAGCATGGGTTCCACCACATCCTTGGAGCGACTGCAAAGCGGTACAACCATAGCGTGGTCCTTCGTCTCTTTATACAAGGTGGCATGTTCAAGAACCGTTATTATCTCACGTCGGACGTCGAAGCGTTTCTTGCCCTAGGGAAGTAAAATAAAGGGAGAATAAGCATTTAATTACATTATAATAATTATTATTTATAGTATTAAATAGGCAGATTAGTAAATGGACGACCTAATGGTAAATGGTCATCACCACACATATAAATTGGCATTGTGAGAAGCATTCATTTAAAAACAACACAAAAAAAATATGTTAGAGCCTCAATGAAACTCAGTTGCCCAAATCTTAGTAAAATAAATTAGTACATGCCGTATAGTGTTGTCCTATAATCATTCTCACTCGTCGCGTACCAAAGAAATTACAAATACATGAGTTATTCCTTGATAGCATTATTAGTATTGTTAAAACAGATATTTACAGCAAATGGTCCACAGTTGTCCAGCATCCGGCCTTCGTCATCGAAGATGGTGATGAAGGGCAAGTTGTGTCGCTTCCCGATCTCGTAATCGTTCGGATCGTGCGCTGGTGTTATTTTCACGGCACCTGGAATTTAATTAAATGCATTTAATATGCATCACACTATCCACAAACTATGAACAGAATGAGTGAGCGAGAGAGAAATATTTTGTTTACTTTCGAATATTAATTTAGCACTTTAGATTGATCTCTATTACTGTGTATATGTCGCAGAATCAAAGATAAGACGCAATAACTTAAGTACAACGCCATCTATAAGCGTTTCTAGGAAACTTTTTTAAATTCAGAGTGCCCACTTGACAGTTAATGAATAATGAGTTGTTAATGGTTTGACATCGGACACTTGAGGTTTGCTGAACGCTCTCGTGCAGGGGACTTGGGAGAGGAACTCCGGGGCGAACGATCGTCTTCTTGTGTCGAACTTGCTGCGTTTCCGACCACTTTAATCGGCGCGGTTAATTGTTATTTTGTGATTATCGATTGTAAGCGAACAAATAAAAAACAGTTGTACGAGATTGAACTTTTACTTTGCGCCTACAACATGTCTGATAACGGCACCGACAATGAATTGCCCAACGTGATCAATATCACCCCGTTATATGTATATATGTCTTTATGTTACGTGTTCTATAATGAGCAGTATAATACCTGTTCCAAAGTTCATATCGACGTATTCATCGGCTATGACCGGAAGCTTCCTCTTGATGATTGGATGTAATAAGTTTCTTCCAATCAGATGTTTATACCTAAAAAAAAATATTGTTAAAAACGTAGCAACGATTATCGCCTATAATATAATATGCTAGCTAACCACCCCGGCTTTGTAGGGTCTACATAAAAAGTTTCTATCTTAAACGCGACACAGGTTAGAAAAGCTCCCAGTCGGCATGATTTTTACCGACAATGATAATCTTTATATTTCAGCTAAATTTCACAAAACCTTAAATGAAATACACACATAAACATCCCCATGGATCACATATAAAAAGAAAAGAAAGAAGAGAAATACCGTATGATAACCCTTTCGGTAGTTTTTGAGTTCAGCGCGTTCAGACAGATGAGGTGGGGCTTTGTTATACGTATAATATGTAGGTTCAATGCCTCGAAAAGCACGTAAAGCCGTTGTTTTTGGGTTTGCGCCTGAACATTATCCAGTCGTATCCGTTTTGGCGTTCCATCAGATCATAAGAATGAGCGACTTGAGAATACTCTTATTTGTGTACAAACCTATTTGAATATGTCCTACAAACTACTCTCCCTTGAGAATGAGAACGGTTTTCTAGTCAGAAATCGGTCAAGAGGACATCGCGTGATGTTTTTTTTAAATTGAATTTATTTTGAAACAGCCGGCATTTCATATTATATCAAATAAGCAAAGTGAGTAGTATCGCGTACCGGGCGTCTTGCGGGTGCACGGCGACGGCGACGTCCCCCAACATGGTCTCCACGCGGGTGGTCGCCACCACCACCTCCTCGTCAGAGTCCTCGGCGCGGTACGCGAACAGCACCAACACTCCGAACTCCACCTGGAGTACAATATACATTGAAAATATTGGGCTATTATTTTTTTCTATTTATATATAAAAGAACAAGCTAATACAACAAGAACTAAAATACAGTTCTTGCAAATCACGAAGTCGAGCGGAATTTACTTGTGGTAAATACGTGTCCGTATACGTGTCTAAGTGTGCGTGAAAACGAAAGCGGGTATGGTTAGCATAAAAATAATACCAATATTTTTATATGTTCAATTGATTTTAAAATAAAACATAAAACTTTTTAACTAAAATTTTTATTATTTAAAATACTAAGTAAGGGAATGTATTAAAATAAAATTATGTTTTTCTACATTTGGGTTTAAGTTTGACGGTAATTTAAGCGAAACATAAGACTTAAGGATACCCAATTGAACTCAAGATATGGCAAAATTATGAAAATAAGGTTAGGCTGGAACTATTTAATAACAAACTTCCATCTATTTTTACGAATGTGAAAAATGTGTCGCATTAATCTTCTACGGAACTGTCGCTATTAGTTTCAAAGTCAGTCGTGCTGCTATCACTTGATTCACCCACATTAATTATAAATTCAAAGTCATAATCAAAATATTTCATATACTCCTTTTCAATTTTTTCGACATGCTTGCATGTATTAAACCAGATGTTGTTATCGATACTGTTTAAACCTTCAGCTATTAAATTTTGTACTTCTGTCATATTTTGACCAATATTTTTCGAGGCAATCTTATTCTTCAAAATACCCCAGATGTTTTCAATGGCATTTAACTCGGGGTGATATGGTTAGATTTACTGTCTCTTTTACGTCGCTTTTTCATGGGTGAAGTAAACTTGGTTGATGACGATGGCAACTCCTTCTCTTCTTTTAAAATCCTAGTTACTGTGCGTTCACTGACGCCTGTTGCTTGGGCAGTTCTTTCTAATATGTTTGCTAATGGACTTAGGTCACATCCATCACTGTTATTTGCTTTCATAAAACTATATTCATCTTTAAGAAAGTGAAAGACTTTAGCAATGATTGCTCGACCCTAAAAACAATAAAATATACAATTGAATAAGTATCAAAAGTCAAAACTAAACAATAACTTAAATTAAAAAAATAACCATTTTTATTTAATGTCAAAACTAGAAAAAAAACAATTTACCTCGCTATGGATAACTTTGCGCTTTGACATGCTGACAGTACTTCACGGCAATTAGCGTCCGGGAACAATAAACACAACTAACCTGAGCGATGGCGCGCTCGCAACTGACCGCGTCGTCAGACACGCACACTATTGCAATATGCATGTACACGTTTAACCACAAATAAAAACTACTCGCCTTCCTGATTTGCAAGAACTGTAACTATTATGATTTAAAAAAAAATATAGTCTAAGCACGAAATATTTATATATATTATAGTGTATAATTTTTTAAAGATTGATTGCAGAAATAGAGGACTCACCTTACTGTCGTACCCAGGTATGGCCAGCAGTGTCCGGCCAGGCAGCTCTACCTTGTCCACCTCTATATCGGATATAGCACTTTTCAGCGCACACGACCAGTTGACGAGCCTGTTGGCTCGGTAGATATCTCCTGCGTCGTGTAATCTGATGAAGGCTTCATTGACAGCTCTACACATGGAGGGGTCCATGGTGAACCGGACACGGGACCAATCTAAAGAGGAGCCTAACGAGCGAAGTTGTTCGTAGATTCTAACGCCTTTCCTGGACAGAACAGATATCAACTGGTTATGTTATGTATGTATGTCAGTGTACAATATTTTAAATAAAATTATCTATATTTATAGAATACTTTTTTTTCCCTAACTATAATAACTAACAATATATATAAATTTATATGAGAAGATATAGATGTCAATCAAGAACTGTTTGTAGTACATATATATTATAAGCTAGTAGCAAATACTCTATACTACTAGGAAATAAAATAAAATGGAGATAATAATAATATCCTGGGATATTTTTTACATACGGCCATCTGATCCCAAATTAAGCTTGTACAGAGCTCGTACTATGGAAACCAGACAACTGATATACTACATATACTATTTTTCTTTTGTAAATACATACTTATATAGATAATTAAACAAATTACAGAAATGTATTGTTTGTTTCTCTACACTCTTTATTTGACTAGAATAGACTCGAAATGAAATATTTAAAAGTTGCTATTCTTATTTTTCGCTATCCTTTTATTTATACTGAAATATATATATATTTTTTAAAGAAAATCATTGTTTACTTAAGTGATAGAAAGTTTATTATAGTATGAATATTAAAAATGGTGTCATTTTATGTATATGTATATATATATATTGCATATAGTTATATACTTACTCATTTTTCCATTCCCAGACACGCTTGATAAACTCCTCTCTTCCCAATTCATGGCGCGTCTTCTTTTCCTCCCTCCACAACTTCTTCTCAACCACCACTTGAGTAGCAATACCTGCATGATCACAACCAGGATTCCAAAGAGTGGTTCGGCCATTCATCCTAAAAATAAATAGTTACAATAAATCTTATAATGCCCGAAGCTCATTTTTAATTTTGTGGTTTAATTATTGTCTGAAATACAATAAAATTCATGCTAGTAAAATGAGAAATAAAACATGAGAAATTACACTGAATCTTTGGCTCTACTTTAACTTCTTTGTTGCAGTTGAAACCAATGCCATCTTTGTCCTGCAGAAGAGGGCTATATATCACACAATTTATAACAAAGCTCTAAAGTTTCATGAAAATGTAAAGTTAAGGTAAAACAATTAATAACTGTCGCTTCTCAATATAATTGGTAATGCAATGTACTCGTTTATTTATATATAAAGGCCTCTGCAACTTTGACAGATGATTTAAGCAGCACCGGGATGACACTTGCGTTTATATTCATACTATATATTCAATATAAAAGTTATTTCAAGAATTTATGATATAACTTACAAATACAAAAAACAAGTGTAAGCTTGCTAACTATTATGTGAACACAGGTTAAGGAATTCGGGATTTTTATAAAATTGTAACCATCCAAAGTCAATGAGAAAGTTAGTAGCAATAACATTAAAACTAACAAATTCATTGCCGATAAATAACAAAGGTTACACGGAGTGATTGTGTGAGGCTTCCAGACATTAATGTGGTATAGATGGAATATAGAATTCTCACGCAATGCCCGTTAAAAAAAAGAAACTGCTTTCTTTCCAAAGATTAACTAAGTAAGAAAAAAAATATAGTCAGCAGAGGAGTAAAAATACTGACCTGTATTTGTATGTAAAATGTACATACCTGTGCCATCTTGTGATTGCATCTTCAACGGCATTGGTGAGAGCATGTCCAAGATGTAACGTGCCTGTCACGTTAGGTGGAGGAATAACCATCACAAACTTCCCTTTTGGGTTTGATTCCAGTACTGATTTCCTCTGAAACCGTTAATTTTTTTTATAAATGACATTGCATGAGGTCTGAAAAGAATTTATGCTGATAAATTTTAAGCAATAACATTTTTTTAAATCAATAAATACAATATAACATACTCCATATTCAGGTTTAAAAAATCCTTGTTTTTCCCACCAAGCATACCAGGCCGCCTCCACATATAATGGACTGTAAGCATCAGGCATAGGGCCAGATATGTCCTTCTTATCTCCTGGTGAAGTGTCAGCGGTGTACACTGCACTTTGTTTTGTTTCCTTGACTTTTTTCTAAAACACAATATTAAGAAACATATTACTTAATGCTATAAACATGACATGTTACTTAATTCTGTAAAGTGTTATATAGAAATTTACCTTTGTATTATATGAAATGAAATTTTTTTTCTTAAAAAATTAATATGCCAAGATTAATTCAACCAAATCAAGAAGTTGCTAAGACTTATAAAGTAAATGTGAATTCCTAACTGACATTTGTCTGCGGGAAAGCTTACATGTTTCGCTCGCCTCTTCCAGTATTCAATCAATTTGTCAATAGTAATTTAATAGTAATTTTATAATTATGGCATACCTATAATAGTATTGATACTTGTGTATTTAGAAAATAGGTTTCATCTTTTCGAAAATTCGATTAAAATGGAATATTTTTGATACATTCATTATGACATAAATAAATATGCATATAATTCAATACAACAGCATATAATATAAAAAAACCTGAACCTTTAAAAACTTTAGACACTAAACCAACATAAGGAAGTGATGCAATGTTAAAACAATGCATGTAATAATCCTTTCACTAAGTCTAAATGTAGTATGGGAATAAATTACTTAAGGTTTTGTTTTATAATTGCTTCGCGGTTATTTGAATTAGTTTGTCTAACGTTATAGGTTCCCCTAAAAGATTGTTATAAAAACATTATAATAACTAACCTCAGGCTTATCTTTCTGCACAGCTGGCGCAGTGCTCTTCTTATCCAACTTTGCTTTCAGTTTCTCTAGTTTTGCCGCTTTTTTCGCCTCCTTTTCTAGTTGCTTGGCACTCTTTTCTTGCGGTTGGTCCCCAGTGGGACAATTTTGGTTTTCATTGTCTGTCATGTTTTACCTCGAGAACAATATCCTTTTTATCCACAAGACGGACACATTTACATTACAGCCGTACGATGTGGAATCCTAATTATTACACGGTGACAGCTGGCTAATTTTGACTTTGACATTGTAAGTAGATACTACAAAGTTAAGAGTACGAGTCTATACTATAGTAAAGGATTAAGTTGATATATAAATTGGTCGAGATATTGGCCGCGAAGTTGCAATTGGAACTTTGGAAATTAGATTAAATTGGTTAGAACTAGTTAAGTAGAATAGTGTTGTACTATAAATAAAGGTAAATTAATCAAGAACTGTTTGTAGTACATAATACAGCAGAACAATTAGCAAATCGCATGGAATATGTAAATCTAAGGTGTGTTTAATGCGTAGACAGAGAAACTAATAGACATAATGAGGAGTTCCTTCTCACTTACACAAGAAAGAGAACGAAAATTACTTTACAAATGGTTTAGACAGAGATAGAATTATCAAATCTTTTGTCCCTTATCGCGTAACCAGTTTTGGTGCTACTTGAGTAGCGAAACAAACTTTACAGTTGGTGCGTTCATTGTGTTTTTTGTTCAATTTTCACTTTTTTTATGTTAGAAAACGATTCTAATCCAGTAAAAAGGCCGTGAAACAATCCTTATATAATATCGAAGGTTATACAATGGTATTTCATGTTAAAGCGATATCAAGAAGAAAATTGTCGGCGTGTGTTTTCACGCGTAAGTACGTCTATTTTGTCCCTAAATATAGTTCCTCAGTGAAGTTTATTTATGCCATAGCATGACGGAACCTTATATTGCATTAAAATCCTAAAGATAATAGGATTTTCCAGTTTTTATCATTCATACCCTATAATTATTTATCATGTAAATGCTGCCAGCGTCAGCTAAAAAAAATGTCCCGATTTTCGATAAAAAATGTCGACTCGTCGACAATGTAAACAAATAAATACGGAGTCTAGTAATAACCTAGAGTGCTTCGTTATATGTAAATATGTTATTTCAATTTATTCGTTCTCCTATTTATAAATTCGTAATGACAATATTCCTAATAAATATTCCTCATGAATTTATAATATAATTAGATTCCTAGTCAAGAGGTTAACATAGAAATATATGTGGCAACAATTCTTTATTAATAATTTAATTGAGTGTTTTAGATTTCAATAGCTGAGGAGAATGCTAATCCAGTACCATATAAAGATGCTGAAGTACAATTGATAACGGAAACAAAAACAAACAATGCAACGGTTTTTGGGTCAGACAAAAAAATATTTTAATTAAAAAAATGTATTATAAATATTAAAAAGTAAAATGTAATAATCTTAATTTGTTTTAATTAAATTCTGAATTTTTTATCTCCCAAAACAAGGAATGCAGTTACTATGGCAACATTATACGACATTGACAAACTATCTCTGTCTCAATCGCGGTTTCACGGCCCCTTGGTCTATTTGTTTCTCTGTCTACGGTTTAATGTTACTCCTTCTTCAATTGGAATGAGGTATACGTATTGTCAGTTGTCACCTCATTACATATGTAAATTAAGTAGATAGAAACGAAATAAACAGAAAAAAAACGGTGATATTATACATTTAAAAAGGTATACTTCTTATAATCATTTGGGTTCTATATAATTTTCATTAAACAAAAATTGCAAAAAAAAAAACAACAAATAAGTTGGTTATAGTTTTAATCTCTTCATTGTAAGCACCGTATTTTTTTCTTAAATGTTCAGTCTCTACTTCACTTGACTTTTACTTAATAAGATTTCAATTCGTTTAATAAACCTTTATCTGATTTTTTTAACAATAATATCCTGACATATCAGCATATGATTTGTATTTATTTTATTTAATACTTAACATCAATTAATGTTTATTTTTCTTAACTCATTAAATAATAGTTAGAGACAAACCTTTTTAAAAAAGTGGCCAGTTATTTGTTGTCTTTTTAATATTGGTAAATGGTCACCACCACCCATATATTATAATACTATACGAAATAAACTTTAAATATTGTGTATTAATTGTATAAGTATTTAATTGTTTTTTGGATACTATAGTCAAGTGCAAATAATTGGAAAGTGATTGCTTTGGTTCCCCCCTTATCAAGCAATATTATATTATTTGCTTTTCCAAGATAATAGTAAAAAAATATAACAATACATAAATAAATATATTATATACCGTCATTAGTTTTTTTTTTTCAGCCTTTTGCCGTCCACTGCTGGACGAAAGTCTCCCCCATACGCCAACCATCCCGATCTTGGGCAGTCCGCATCCATCCCGAACCTGCCACCTTTTTTAAATCGTCGGCCATTAGTTACTCTGACTTAAATAGCCATGTGGATTTCATTTACCTAATATTTATTTAAATTAATATTTTTTAAGCGTGGCAATACCATAACCATACATTCTTTTTTCAAGTTGATAATTTAAGTTTTGCCGCGCTCCTTTTACTGGCATGAAGCATCACATCATTCTTGACGATATTTAACTGACGCCATTTTGTTTTTCATTGCGACCGCGTTGTGATGTGCTCGTGTGATTTGTATTCGAAGAATCTTGGTTTATATTTAGATTGATTGTGTGTTAATACATTATACTTTTTTTGTTTATTTTAAATACGAATACTCATCATGTCTGATCGTGAGGTACTATAATTAACAACGCAATTCTGCTTTCGCGCCTTAAGCGTTATATTTGATGTTATTTCGTCTATGCGTGAAGAGGACTTAAATAATTATTTTCTGGTGTTACAGAGAAGCCGATCGAGGACGCGCAACGGTTCACGGGAGCCGGCTCCAAAGGTTGCAGCCATGTCGCGTGGTCATAGCCGAAGCCGGTCACGCACGCCGCCCCCGCCAAAAGCTTCCAGCAGGAAATATAGAAGCCCGTGAGTATGCTAACCTATAATTCAATATACTAAAGCGTATAACATCATGTTCTCGCATTTTTAATAGTAGTTATCATTTCTATAAATTGTTGATATCGTTATAACCTCGCTGCCAAGACGACGAAGGTTGCGCAATGATATCTCCAATCAATCTCACAAATCCACAATAACTTCAGTTTTAGTTAGTTGGACAGTTAAGAACTTTAAAAATAATAATTTACTTTGCTCATAAATTACTCGAGATCTATTCCTTAGTAAAAGTTTTAATCATATTTTACGTTGAAAGTACAAACAAAAATTATAACTTTGGTATACGTTACTTAAGCTGTATACATAAAACAATGATAATATGAATATGACCTCTAGCATCATCATAAAAAAACGTTAAACAACATATTTAACAAAAAACATTTCGTAATGAGCATTTTATGAATGGCAATGATTTGCAAGGTAATACTGTAATAGTCACATGTTCAAGGTAATAAAAAATTTAAATACATAAAAACACTAATCTAGCTGATCTTTAATTTAATGAGTTAACATAAGTATTGTTGGTTAGTTTTTGGTTTGAGTTAGTATAAAAGACTGTTTAATCAATATTTGAGATTACCAAGGGAAATGTTTGTCAATAAACTTTTATGGGTAGATAAGCATTGTTATGGCTTGGTGCATTTAGAATGTAAAAAATTGCTGATAAAAGAAATGTTATTGATAGATCTCAATATATTGTTTGTTTTTTTGTTTATTGTTTGTGTTTAAAAATGAGTGTAGTAATTCAGTCTTGTCAAAGTTTATATATTGTCTTCAACAGAATTAGCAAGAGTGTTTCCTGTTTAAATATTAGCTGGTAGCAATTCGAAAAGAAACAATAGGTACATAAACAGTATCTGATATATTTGTCTTTGTAAATAATAAACAGCATCCTAACTTATAAATGTGAAAGTATGTTAGAGAATTTGTTTTGTTTACACTTGTACATCTTAGCTACTCAAACGATTATTAAAAAAATTTCAGGGGTATGGCAAACTACATAGGGTACCGAAAACCTGCACCTCCACACATGTGTGACAATTGTACGAGGATACTAGTCTCATAAAATCGCTTTTGATTTGTTGTTAATTAGCCTATCATGTTATAACAGGACAAGTATAAAGCACTTGTGACAAGTAGTTAGTTCCTTAATGATTATGATTTCTGAGAACTTTAAAATATAGTTAATTAAGCAAATGATATTCGTTAGATGCATGATGGTTGTCAAAAGATTTGTCATCAATATAAATACATTAGCATATCGGTTAAATGTACAAACCATAATTTTCAGTATAGTAAAATATATAAAAACTTTGTTTTTTTTAAAGTTTTGGTTTTGGTAACTCGCAAATAGCCATATGAATTTTAAAACAGGCTGTCTATTTGTGTAGATAATAAAAATAAAAAAAACTTTGTATTTTTTCCATAATTATTAAGAAAAGGAAATAGTAGCAAATAGAAAAAGTTATATGTTGTATTAGACACATTCATTTCTCAATTTTTTTTTAAGTTTAAAAATATTGAAATTTAATGTTGTGTTATACTGATTATGAGATGGAAATCAATTCTAATTAAAAGATATCATTATATATAATTGCTCAGTCATTATGCTCAAAATTAATACGAATTCCTATTGCAGTACTCGTTCCCGCTCTGGATCTCCACGGCGCGCCTACCGCGGTTCGCGCTACTCGCGCAGCCGCTCGCGGTCCTACTCTCCACGTGGCTCTTACCGCCGATCCCATAGCCATAGTCCTATGTCGTCTCGTAGACGGCATATTGGTGATCGAGTGAGGCTTTTGGTACAGAAAACTTTTCATATTTAAACTATTTTTATACAGGGGACTTCAAATCTTTAATTTTCGAATTCAAGTATATTATATGATTTAAAATTATAATAGTTAAATTTAAGATTTTGGAGTTCCTTTAACACTTTCACTTTATGATTAAAAAAAAAATACTGTTATATTAATATAATAACAAATGTTTCTTAAATTTATTGCTGTAAAACTTACTAAATATTTATTTAGTCAAATGAAATATTTTAGTATTTTCCTCCCCTTAAATGGCTATAGGATAAATTTATAAGAGAAATGAATATGTGCTCTATGTTGCCAACAGGAAAATCCGACTCCATCACGTTGCCTCGGCGTTTTTGGTCTGAGTCTCTACACAACCGAACAGCAGATTCACCATATTTTCTCAAAATATGGGCCGGTTGACAAAGTCCAAGTTGTCATAGATGCTAAGGTGAGTCAAAATCTTTTCTTTAGTCTAAAGAGACTAATTATAGCAATTATTAGCACACCTCAGTAAAAAAAGTTAAAAATATAACTTAATGTATACAGTTTTTATAAACTTTTTTATTCTTTTCATAATAGCACCTATGTGTAGCAGTAACCTTTGTGATTTTGAAGTAATGTATTTGGAATAACAATTGTATCTTTCTTATAACTTCGCAAAATACTTATCTGACTCAAAAAAACGCATCTCTGGTCTACGGCAGTTGTAATTGGATTATCTGTGTTAAATTTGGTTCGAAAGTGTGTGATGTGTGAATAACACTAGTTGCTTAGACGGCTGCAGTAAGTAAATTGAAGTATTAATATTCAATAAATAAGTGTTATTATTCAATCAATTTTTCAACGAGTAAAAAATGTTTCATTGAGTATGTCTATGGGATAGAAAGAATTACAAATTGCATTGCATTATACATTTTAAGTTCTGAAGTTGTTATGATTGTTATAAACGATACATAAATAAACAAAAAATATAAATGAATATCAATAGAAAAGTAAAATGTACTATTTAAAAAAAAATCTACATTAACAAGTTTAGTCTCATCATTTTCACATATGTCTTCTATTTACTCTCAACAAAGTCATGCTGTGGTTAAATGTTTTCTGTACATATTTAATACAAATAATTATTAAACAAATATAAAAATAATAATTTCCATTTAAAATAGAAAACTACACTAAGCTTTAGCTACATAAAGAAAAAATGTAACAGTACTGCTCTCCCATAGTCAAAACTAAGAAATACATAATTATATATGCATATATTTTAATTTTTAGACTGGTCGTTCGAGAGGCTTTTGCTTCGTGTACTTCGAGTCGCAGGACGACGCGAAGGTCGCAAAGAACGAGTGCACGGGCATGGAGATCGACGGGCGTCGCATCCGCGTCGACTACTCCATCACGCAGCGTGCGCACACGCCGACGCCCGGCATCTATATGGGGAAGCCCACGCAGTACGTTTACATTATATTTACATGCCATATCTATCTGTACCATACTCGAACTTAATCTCTGTTCACCATGAATGCAGTAATTAGTTGTCAATGCACAATTATTCCCAGAGTGTGCCCAATGGTAAGAACGCGTAAATCTTAACCGATGATCGTGGGTTCAAACTCAGGCAAGCACCACTGAATTTTCATGTGCTTAATTTGTGATTATAATTTATTTCGTGCTTTACGGTGAATGGAAACCTGTAATTTAATAAAATTCTGCCACATGTGTATTCCACCAACCCGCATTGGAGCAGTGTGGTGGAATAAGCTCCAAACCTTGTCCTCAAAAAGAGGAGAGGAGGCCTTTAGTTCAGCAGTAGGACACTCACAGGCTGTTATGGCACAATTATTTAGGACTTGCAAAAGTGTTAATATACTATAGTGCTAATATTAGGATACTTGCTGGCATACCTGCTGTTTATAAAATCCCCAATTTTTATACTTTTTGTACTCATAATACAAATATGATTATGCAACTGTTGACTACCTCAATATAAATAACAATAATATTGAAATATCTTGTCTTTAAAAGATTTATCTCTATCAACCTTCCAACAAAGAAATTACTTACAATTTCTTATAGATGTGGGTATCCTAAGTGTTGGTAGATAAATGAGTAGATTTAGAGTAAATCAACAACAAGATAAGTTGATTTACTAAAGGCCTGCTTGTACAATTACGTAAAATGTGTAAATATATTCAATAATAATGATATGATTAATAAATATATATGTAATGTTTATTTTATTTTTTAATTTGTAGTGTGAGAGGCGATAATGGTTACGACAGGCGCCGAGACAGAGAGTAAGTTAAAATGACTAATACTATATTTACTAATAGCATTTTAAAGATAAAAAAATTGTTACTCTTATTAATCACTATAATATTTAGATAAAATTGTTGAAACGATCATTGGCTAATAAATAAAGTTCGTATATCAATATCATGTTCGTTTCTCAACACATTGACGAGTCCAAAACAATAACAATAGTTAAAAGTTTTAAGTTAAAAAAAAAAAACACGGCACTAGACTGGTATGGTACCTAACCAGCCCGTTTGTCCACAGCAGCGACTACTACTACCGCGGCAGCTACCGCGAGCGCGAGCGCGACTACTACGCGCGCTACCGCCACCGCTCCCCGTCGCCGCACTACCGCCGCCGCCGCTACGAGCGCGAACGCTCCTACTCGCCGCGTAAGTCTTACTACCACCCCTAGCGACCCTCGACACTCTTTCTACTCGATGACGGGATAATTTTATGTAAGGTTACGTCGTAATTATAGTACTTACCCCTAAAGTCACTACTCCTATTGTCGTTGGATCGAAGCACTGTATAACTGCTCTGTTTCATTCTCCCTCTCAAACATGCAATGTTTTTTTTTTTTATAACAGTAACTGAAATGAGAGTGAAGCGCTAGTAATAAGTTGTACAATACATCTGGAACCTTCTCACAGTTAGTGATAAATTCCTATTGCTTTCCTTTCCTCCTTGACAAAAATGTATTTATAAATATTAAATTGTGAGTTGTACCAATTAGCATTTACAGTATATTTTTCTTAACGTTAGAACAACGTTTGTCAGCTTCAAGTAATTAGTGCTACGCACTATTTTTTTTTATTAATAATTGTAATATTAGACAAAGCTCATTTTTATTATTTTTTCAAACTCGCCTCGCAAGCTTTTATTTAAATCTAAGATTATCAAATTATTGTATAAAATGGTGTGGGTAAATAAAACTTACTTTCATCCAATTTCCATGAAAATCAGTATAATGTATTCACCTCATAGAACTTAGATTTATTTCATTGTTAGTTTCATTAATATTTTGTCTTATTTGGTAATGGCCAATTGTTATTATTAATAGAAATATTAGCTTTCTCATTTGATACTTTTTAATTGTAAAGATACCTAAATTTTTCTCTCTTGTGCTGTTGCTAAAAATGCAGTGATAAATAATGAAAAAATAATTTTGAAAAATTAAATAAATAGTGTAGCTGTATAAACGATAAGACGATAACGAACATGTTGTTGACAAAAAATGTAATATTTGCATTTTAGTAATAGTATATCTAATGTGAAATGACAAATTGTATCTAATGCTCCAAAGTAATGCTTCTAAAAGAAGTAAATTGTAATTAGTGTTATCATTAGTGCATAAATACCAAAACAATTATTTTGTATAGTCAATAGATATAAATTTAAAACTGTATATGGACACTTTTTTTTATTCATTCATAATTAATTTCCTCATTTTTCAAATTGCTAATATCCATTTTATAAAATATGAATGAACAGAAAAGTGTTTATTTGATAATTAATTGGTAACAATGTTGGACACCATGGTTACTTCCTTCTTTGGATTTGCAGGTCGATTTTAATGTCGTGACGCTGTCATCATAGAACGTGTAGAATATATTTTGATACACCACTACTTCCAATGTCCGCCGGTCTCTAATGCATTTATATTGTACCTGTACGGCCGGCGTAGTCGCGAGATGAGTTTTTTTTGTAAGGCAGGACTCTGCCCCGGAGACGATAAGTTGTTTATGTTTAGAAGCGATAAAAGGGTTTAGATATAAGTTAGCGAGTAAGCAGCCAGCGGGTGGTCGCCTCTAAGATGTATAAAACTAGCTCTAATAAAGGTCTAACACTAAGTCTAATATTGATTTTGTTTGTTTGAAAAGGTATTGAAACAAGAAGTAAAGGATGAAGTTCCTTGAAAAAACTAACTGTGTTGAAGTTTTGAAAATGTTTGATTGAAATGAAAAGCCCTTTCGAAATGGTCGCTGATCCCGGACCGGCCGGTCGCCGAAAAGAAAGTGTCGGCGCCGGAACGAAGGCGCGAATGTAGCTCGGTCGCGAAAAGAATATGATCGACACGTTTGTAGTTCAAGCTCAAGCTCGCAAGACGCAAGACGGAAGTCGCACGCGCACGCGCAATGATCATATTCTTTATCACACCACTTTTAAACCGAACCGATCCTAACACGTTACAGTATTCTGGTACAGATTATATATATGGTGATCCTTATGCATTTTATCCGATGGTATATATATCTATGTCTATTGATATTAGTCTGGTAACACAGTAATTTAGTTGTAGACCTGTTTTGTGAGCGACTTGTTAATAAATTGATAGTTTTCTAATGTCACCACGATTCTTCTTCATTCATTCTGTTCCCACCTATATTGTCCGTTATCTGTCCTATTTGTAGGTTGATTTCTTCGTTTGATTTTTAGTAATAATGGTTATAACCCACACTACTAATAACTGAAGAATTTTCTTTATGTATACTTGATATAAATTTACAGTTCCAATAATATTCCAATATGTGAAAAATATATGCAAAAACGTATACGGCTCTAAAGGTTACCATTCGAAAATATATTTTTTTAGTGAAAATTTGCTTCATATGGATTAACGTGGGATGTAATCATTTAGCTCTGAAATTATTTATAGTATAAAGTAATATTAATTAGTATTGTAGTGTGTATTTTATGTAACCAAATATTTAATATACATATGTATATATTAAATATATATATATATATATGGACTGTGTTGTGCAGATATTTTTCAACCCAAAGAAACGCGATAGATAGGCAAGCGTGCTACATCTTAGACCGTGTCGATGCTTAACATCAGGCAAGTCAACGGTCGAACGCTGGCCTATTGTAAAAAAAAAAACAAAATTGAAGTTAAGGTTTAAAAAAAGATAACCATTTCTGTAATAAGAGTACTTGTTACATAACGTTTTGAAATGTCATTAAAATAATATGCATATAACATTATGTAAAAGTCGACTATAAAAAAATTGTTTCTCTTAATAACTTTTGCGTTGGGACATTTCTGCACAACGCGATCCACTCAACGGTACAATAAAAAGAACAAATATGAACAAAGTAATAGCTGATTTTTATTTATTTTAACTGCAAGTAAACTTAATTGTCGAGTAATATTTTGAAAATATTAAAAGATACTATAAATTTATTAAAATGTTTAGGATTCAAACCTTCACTAAAAAGTCTTACTTTGTTTATAGGATGTTCATGTTTTATTGTATGATAAATTTACATGAAGGCGTAAAGTGGATATTTAAAGCGCAAAAGCGCGTCGTTTTGTCTTAGTTTGCAAGTCGTTGCTGTCATCGTAGATAGGTAGTTTAGGATTGGTATATATATTAAAATAAAATATTTATGTATGCGTTATTTTTATTGGGGTATATTTATTACATTTTGTAGTACAATTAACAAAATCTCACTATCGGGTTTTTATTAAAATTCTTATCGTTATCTATGTATAATTATAAATAAATACCACAATTCTGTGACGCATTGGCACTCCTTATCTTTATTCGAAGTACACTAACTCATTACAAATATAAATAGGGTTATAACAACAATAAAGGATTAAAAATAGCAATAATAGAAAAAATATAAAATTTGGCTTTGGACGCGATTCGGTGTTTGCACTGTTCTGTTTATATTTTTTAAATATAAAAGTGGAATGTCGAGATGTGATAAAATTATGGTTTAAAAAACCAAAATAAATGAAAATAGCACGTTTCTCGAAATAAACAACATAAAATCTCAAATTTCTTAAACACTTACGGACAAAAGTAGAGATAACAACCCGCAGTAAGCGGAATACACAGTATGAACCGTGAGAAAGTGTTCATAATTGATATTTGTTAATATTTTGTTCTGTGTGTGAACCTGTTCAATTTTTTTTCCAGGTTTTTATTTTGTTTTTACCGAGATAATTTTATGCCCGGTTTCTATTGTCGGTAATCGATCGTTTTTTAGCTACCCAGTGACAAGCCGTTGCAATCATTCTTATAAGTTGCACGACACATACATACGAAATTTACAAACGTAAGCAAAACGAATCGTCTCTTGAATATAAAAACCGGACATCTAACGTTTCATACATCTAAAATAAAAGACTTAGTAAAGAAAAACAAATGTTAAAACAATAGCGGTAATATAACGAGTCTCACAAAACATTTTAAACGAGAAATGGTTAGATAATATTAAACAGAAGCTTAAAACATAACAAGTGTGACAGGTACGATGAACGATATAAACTATAATTGGCCAAAATGTATTCTAATAGTGCTAAATTACGAAGCTACAAGATGGCAAGATTGAGCATAGATAGACTAGCAATATATTCTACGTGGCCGGAAACATACTACCTAGTGGCGAGATAATTGTGAGCGTAGATTTATAATTTCGTTAGGCTAATTTTTAAAATACTACATTATTTGTGTTTGAAAATGGGTGGACTGATTGTAGAAGCATACCTTACATTGCATTTCATAAATGTGCCTAAATGTACTTAATTAATCTATTATTAAGGAATAATACGATTTAAGATTAATTTAAATATACTTTGCCAGTTTTCTTAAACCTAGCTTATAAACCAAAGAAATAAAGCTTTATGATGAAGAAGACAAATTTTTTGTTGCGCAATTCGGCTGGTTATAATAAATAGGTTCTGTATTGTCTTGTACGACTTAGCAATATCTGTTTAAATCATTATTTTTTTTTTTATAGATTATAAACAAGGAAATTTAAAAAATTACGTACGAGCTTGATTTGAATATTCTATTAGAAGAGAAATTATTTTAAATAAATTTTTTTGGGCGGATGCAAATTCAGTCAATAATTTTAAGAAGTTTTTTTAAATGCAATGTAAGGAAGCTTTACGAATGTTGGCAATAAAGCTGCATTGAAGAGCAGCAAATTAATATTTTAGCTTTTATAATTTTCTATTTTTTTTATAGATGGATTCAAAGATATGTATTTGTCCTGTAAACTTTACTACGGACTAACTAGGAAATTGGCAATTACGAGAACAGAATTACGTTAATAAGTATGTAGTCTAGTCAAATAGTTGAGGAAAATTTTAAACTAATTTCTACTTTAACCATCTGTCATTAACTGTTAGGCCTCTTGTTGCATTGTCTTCACGGCACTGTTTCATTGCGTTTCATTACAGTGCATAATTCACAAGGAAAAAATTGCTTTTATACAATATGAAAAACTAATTAACAAGGCGAAAACGTCCAACTCAGTAAATTCATTATCAAATAACACTGATACTACACATAACCCCAACGAGATAATGTATAAACTTTTTTTAAATTATCGTCAGCGTTGTATAGCTGCGGGTTCTTATTATTGGCATCAGTAGGTTTCAGTGTTGTCGACAAAATCAGATGATACTAGTGCCGTGAACAAGAAGCTATAACATTATAAAAACTATATTCGGTTATTACATATGAAATTGGCTTGGAATTTTTAGGACTCCCAATCGGAATAATTAATCTTAAAAGTTGTCTACCTTCTAGTAAATCGAAAATGGCTACTATATTTATAAACTATTATTCAAATTATCTGTCCATATCAATGACCAAATGAGCAAAGATCTAGATCTCCTATTAAATAGAAGGATTTAGAGCAATCTGACAGGATTGTTGCGAACTAACTGACCGATTCTGCAAGATTTTCGTTTGATTATTAGTTGGAATTGATCATATTAAGATGAAAAGGTTTAATGACTAGTCTTAGTCAGTCCTTATGTTTAGCAATCTCATAATCAATCATCTTGCGAAATCTGACTAAATTCTACAAAAAATCAATAATTACTACCAAATTACATTTTCTCTTAATTCATTTTTCATCAGAATATAAATATTCCTAAATAAGTAAATTAAGGATTAAATTCATTTACATAGCTATATTTATAAAACAAATTTAGAAAAATATATGCTATGAAATGATGAAAATTCTATTTTTAAATAATGGCACCTCTTGTATCTGTAATATTTCGTAATATATATAAATGTTAAGACGTAAAATTTTCTTTCATATATAACGTTACACAGATACGATATATACGTGTACCATTTTTAAAATAAATTAATCAGTAATTAAAAATTGGGATTCACATTACGGAATGTGGATTATCTCATCGGCTATACTCGAGAAAAGTTCTCACCCCCGAATCGTAGTCCTAGTACACGTCAGGAGACGAATTCGAATCTCGTATTAATAGTGAGTTCGGAGAGAGGCGTCGGGCTCCTCGGTGAGTGCATTACAAGAGCAGCGCGGAGTGGTCGCGGTGCAGGCGGCGGCGCGCGCGCAGCGGCGCGGTGGCGAGCGCGTCGGACGGCGCGGGCGGGCCCGCCTGGCGCGCGCCCCTCTCCTGGTAGTAGATCTGCGCCTGGCCGCACGACGCGCCCAGCACCACGCTGTCCTCGCTCCTGGAGCGAGGAAAATCATTTTGATAAAGATAAGTGAAAGCTAAATAAAATTTATGACTTTATTTCTGAGCTTTACCGTAAAATGAATTCGGTCAAATCCGGTCGTTCCTCAAATTCGTTGTGTATGAAGCCCATGGTTGCGATATCGAGCGCGGCCCAGGGTCCGCCCTTCTTTACCGTGCCCCAGTCTGGGTCGAGTACGAGGTAGCTGTAGTCTGAAGTGTCCGTTTCCGTTGCCAGCGGTTCCATACACTTTTGCTCGATTGGACCTAATGCATTCAATGATGTTTCCCACTGAAATATGAAAATTGTAATATATTTATATAAAAAGAATTTGTAGGAGGCAGCAACAGTTTGAGCAGAAGATAACACGGAAACCAAAACTACCAACGCACGGCATTTAACATGATGTCGCATCTTGGTCTCGTCGTTGTGTACGTTGGTTTCTTGTAATTTTTTTTTTTTGTTACTTTAGTGTTACTGTCGTTTGCGGATGCACAAGCTATTTTGTGTTGTGGTGAACTAAATTGTTTGCAGCTTTTAGAAATTACATATCTACAATAAACGTAGACTTTACCCGGACGAAGATATTGATTTATAGGTTCACAGAAGGTGCTACCACAAAAAAGCACTAAAGTTTTGCTGCCCAAATCTGTCCCTCAAAGACAAGATAAATTATGGCTTTGTGTGGCAATGGTAACAAAAAAAAGGATTAATGCTAGTGACCATAATTTTAAGGCTTCGGTGCTGGTGAAACTGCAGAGACATATCTAAGATGCTATATATATTATATTTTTGATCAAGCCATATTGAATTTAGCACTGAGGATATTAACAGTCATAGACGTATTTAAGAGCGTTTTAGATAGTACCACTATTGCACTACTAAAATAGTACTATCATATTAAATTAGAAAATGTTATTTACATATTATATATAAAGCATATAAAATAATTTTATATTCCTTTGATTCACAACCTGTGAATGTCCTACTGCTAAAAACTCTCCTTTTTTATGAGAATGTTTTGGAGCTTATTTCACTATGCTGCTCCAATGTGGGTTAGTGTATACACATGTGGCAGAATTTCAGTGAAATTAGACACATGCAGGTTTCCTCGCGACGTTTTCCTCCACCGTCAAGGACAAGATGAGAGGAATTATAACTATTGGACTATCTCGAATTACTATTACCAAATACCACTTTAAAATACTACTTTACCAAAGCATTAATAGTATCAGCATCATTCGCTGCTTCCATATCAATCAAGGCCAGCAATGCCATATTGTGTAAGCCGCTTACAAAAAGAGCGCATTTGACAGCATTGTCACTATAGGATGGGAGCAACTCTATGTCACAATCGGATTCTGCATCCGATTCGTCACTATCGTCTTGGCGATGTTCTTTTGTTCTGCGGGTAAATATTTACGATTATGTTATTCGTGTAATTAATAATATTTTTTTTAAAAATCTTATTATTTCACTGATTTCTCAATTTCTGTCATTAGTTGTTTGACATTCGAAAGAAGGCGTGGGATTGTTTAACTAATTACCCGTTACCGTACTAGCTTACCGTAGCTACCGTTAGCCTTACTTAAGGTTGATAATACTTAATAGCTACTTTGGAGTACCTTATGTTAGTATTTAAAGTATTTAAATTGTTTGTTAACGTCTGTTTCTATTAAAATTTAGATGTCAATAATGTAATGTTTTTCGATTTCGTAAAAATTTATACATCTCACCTCCCGGAAAATGTCACTTGTTTTTCTAAAGCCGGGGTAAGGAACTCTCTTAATTCTAAAGGTGTCATTACTCTACTACTGTATCCGCTGGATTTGTCTGAAAAAGCTAAATGGCTTAATTTTTCCATAAGAGGCGTCAACTGAACACCAGATAATTTCTTCTTCAAACTAATCGCTTCGGAGTCAGAACCCGTTTGCGTATCTGTATTTTCTGATAAGGATTTTAAAGGTAATGAAAGAGACTTTCTTTTTGAATGATCCGATTGTAATGCTTTTGTTGATTCTTTGGCAACTTTTTTAGGCGTTCGTTGCGGTGATTTCATTAAATCAGAGTCGAAATCTTTAAATTTATCCAATTCACACAGTTTCAAATTGAAGTTGAACATATTTTCTTCTTTCGACTTTTGTTTGATTCCTGAATAATACTGTTCAAGATATTGGTTAAAAAGAGATTCTGATATTGCTACACCATCATTCCTAAATACTGGGAAGAGTGGATCATTAATTGTCATAGTATTTTGACTCTTGTGTTCCGGCGACAGGCTAGAATTATCGTCCATTTTAGAATTCTTTATTTTAATTTTAGAAGAAGTTCTAGAGGTAAGCTTTCTAAACGTTTCTTGCAGATCTGTGACACTTGCGAGTTTACGTATGGGCTCTGGTTTATTGATGAAATGTTCGCCTATATAATTTGTGTCTAAAACTTTTTTATTATCACGTTTTTCATCTCCAACGATGCTCGTGCAATTATCTATATTTTGTAGGACATCTGGTTCGAGATTTAAATTGTCATCGTTATCAGGATTTTGACATATGGATAGCATGTTGCCGTGTAATCGTTTATATTCGACCATAGGTGTGGAACAGACACTGGTTTGGCCAGTGAATACTTTTTCGTCCTCTTTCACATCTTCATCTAATGATTTTTGTGTTTTAAAACTTAAGGAGAGTTTGTTTGGTCGAGGTCTTGGCTTGTTTGTGAAAGGAACAACGTCGGGCATAGTCGGTTTTCTTTCTACTCCAGTATTTTCATCCTTGTTTGGAGGTGATATCATTGATTGGTCTTCTTCGGGAACGGCAGTAAAGAGTAATGATTTGTCTCTTTTCATACCAGATGTAGCGTAGTCGCGCGCCCTATCACGATCTGCTTCTTGTGCCTGAAATTATATATTTTTTAATTCAATTCATACAAAATAATTGTATGGGAAGTTATAAATATTTTATTTGGTCTCATAATTAAACAAATACCTTTTTATATTTTGTTACAACTTCTTCTCCTTTTTGGAAGAATTCTTGCAATTTATCAGTTTGTGATTTTAGATTATTGTAAGTTTTCTTTCCGACGTAAATAACTAATAATTGAGCACCCAACGGCAAAGGTATCTGTGTTTCCAGGCTCTCAGCTGGAGATTTTATTCGATACGGGTCTACTACCGTTAAATATGACGTCAAACTTGGTGGTAGTTGTGTCGAAATTATTCTGAAAATATAAATACTTTAAGTTAAAATATGTTGAAATATTTTGATTCCTATGTACTTATTGTTGATAATTATTGATAAACAGAAAACAAAGTAGGTTTTTAAAGATAATCTTACTTGTTATTGTAAAGTATTACACCTCCTAAAACTCCTTTACTACGACGACAATGTTCTAGTATTTGCATTGATTCCATATAAATAGACGTGGCACTCTGAAACAAACAAATTTTTACAACATAAATAATATGTAATTAAATGTTTTATAGCAAGAATACCATGTTATATTTTGATGTTTAGATCTTTTTTCATTCAAGGTTTTAATTTAATTTGTCATTGTATATGATCATGACGCTTTCCTTTTGAATGATTTCAGTCAAGGCAGCCATTTGTTTACAAGCCAAAGCCAATAGAGCAGGACAAATTATAATGCACCACATGTGTGTGCGGCGTGCGCAAATACAAGTGCACTCTTTATAATCTCACTCTCATAATCCGACGTGACAGCAATCAGACTCCAAAAAACAGCATGGAAATCTATGAATGTCGTTTGGATAGCGGCTGCTTTTGTAAAATACAAAACCTAATAGACCTTTTTCAAAGATAGACTTTTAAGTTTCTACTGTTTCCTTGTCACGTCTGTATTTAGTGGTGAGTGGTTACGTCAAGTCTCCCTGCTAACAAATTTCAAACTATTAAAAAAATAATATGTATATATAGATTTTTTTTTGTGACTCTCGAAAGAAACGCAATTAGCTCATGTTTGACCTGAATTAGCTAGCCATACTGATTCTTATGTCATAATAATTATCAAATTTATCATAATGTAATATAAATTCAGGAAAGCATATTTCCATACCTTTTACCTATCCCTATATTGCTCATACAACCGCCATGACAATATACTACTATACATTGAAGTAATACTTCAATACTACATTGAAGTTTTCGTTATAAAGTTTTCAATTCGCGTCATAATTGTGGTGGATATACTATGTCGGGTTACTGACCAATACAAGTTGGTAATGTAATCCTTAATCCTATTTTACGTCTCGATCAATACGTCCTACAAAATTATCAGTGTTATCGTACTTATGTTAGAATATGTCACTGAATTGCAGTTGTTATTATCAAAAAATAAATAATTGTAAGTTTATAAAATTATATGCCCGTTATACGTACATATGTTTTTGTACCTCTTCATTTAATCAACATTGATAATATATATCAATGTAAATAAACACTTTAATGATCTATTTATATTTGATATCATCCAAGTATCAGAAATAAATAAATTGAAAACGACAAATTAAGTATAGTAAACTCGGGCATGTAATTTTCCCATTTTTTTTCTTTAAATCCGTCAACAATCAGTTTCTGTCAATTTATGTATTTTTCTAGATTTTTTAAATAACAGAAATCGTCATTGTGCTGCTAGATATTTAGATATTTGTAAGGCTTTCTCTAATCATGTAGGTTTTCACTAAGCATGTGTAAAAAAACAAACTTGATATTTCAAATCTTATTAAAATAACATTCGTTTTAGTAAATTAATAACTATAAAAAACAAATATAAACTTAAATTACCTTCGGTAGACTCAGCATTGGCACTCGTTGGAAAATATGGCAACCGTATTGAAGCACTGGTAGATATGTCTCGAAGATTTGGTAGAGTTTCTCTGCCAGTCTCTTTTGATCCTCCATACTAGCTGCTAGAGCTTGAAGGTCACCATGGTATACTTTGATCATAGATGTCAGAAGACTCGCTCGGTTCTTAAGCACCCAGTCAGGGATGTTTCTGTCGCTGCCTATTGCCTAATGATAATAACGTCAATCGATTAAGTTTGAAGTAGATGATTAATAAAATAAAACTGGTTCGTTCGTTCGTTATTCTATAAAAAAAGACAATATATTAGATTATATAATAAATCGCGGTATATATAGTTTCCCCATTTTATTCGACGGTAGCCATATTCGTGTATTTGCATTAATAACCCCAAGCAAGTCAGTGTTGAGGAAGTATTTGTTTGTCTTTGCTTTGACAACTCGAAATTGAAGTGAAAAAATACAACAACATTTATCATCAATATTATTTTTTATAGATATTCGAATATTAGAACATACCAAAATATATCTGCCATATTCTCTGATAATAAATTTACCACTCTGCAACGTAATGGCCAACGGCTGTGAGAAGAGGGACTTAATGCAGTGTGCAGCACCGACGACCTGTAGAAACATTTGTCAAATACAAAAACTTCATTTATTTTATTTATATGTGTATATTTTAATACTCTACAAACAGCAATTGCGAAAGTTATCTAAAATGTAAGCCCAAATCGAAGGTAGACCAATTTTTGAATAAAAGCCTAAAATTATAAATAGTTCGTTTTGGAGGCTACGATGTCACAGACAGGCAAACAAACAGTCTTTAACTATTACTATACCATATTACTTTTCTTTAAAATAATACCTATATTTAAAATAATACCTTCTATTTAGTACTAAATTGTTACTAAATGCTGGTAGTATTTTAAAGCTGATCTGTGGCTGTAAAGTCATTCTGATGCACGTGATTTCAAGATATAATTAAAATTTTAACGTAAGTTTCAGTTTTCGATTGAAATCCAAAAAATATTTTACCAAAACTAATATGTTTAATTGGTTTCTTTTGATATTATCACTTATTTAGCCTGATGTTATGTTTTATAATGAAGCAGAACACATTAAAAGTCAAATCACACCCCTTTGAATGCAGCTCAAACGTACGTATTATGCAGATGAGGTCTACCTCAATAGGCACGCTTTAGGCTGTATTCAAATACGAACTTAAAACTTTCCGAGAGGTAACCCCTCGCTGTTTGCATAATTAATTTTTTTTGTGTGTTGGTACGAAACGGTAACGAATATTAAAGGTATAATACATGAATAGGTTAAAATATTTTGTGAAGATATGGTATACTTTAGAAAAAAATATACACTAAACAAAACTACCTATGTACTGGAATGTAAATTAAGTAATAAGACTTTTTGTTTAATAAACAAAACATTACTTGAACTGCTTTGGGAAGCCACCCAACGCTGAAGATCGATCTTCATAAGTTCGTAAGTGCTAGTTAGCACTTACGAACTCTGAGATTAAATATTTTTCAGCTGGTTGGTAAGTTGGGGACAGCCGTTAAATGTCTTCGAGTTGACAAAATTTTTATTAGATAGGGCGAAAAATCAAAACATATTGAAGATGCATCTTGCAGTCTGAAGATTATGAATTTTGCGATTACTGCATATTATATATTTGATTTACCCACTTTTAGTATGACTACCGGCTAACTAGCTATTTAAAAAAACTTACGGATTTTCATTTTTTAACTTATATTTTTCCGCGTATATATCTATAATGGCCAAAATATTATTAATAGCTTTTATAAAAGATTATATCTACGATTAAAATGAGTGAATGAAACGGTACGGTGAAAATGTGTTTTAAAATTCATAATTTGTAAACGTAAACAATGTCTTCAGAAATATTATCATCAACAGCCAATCATTGTCCACTGCTGAACATAGGTCTATCCCAAGTTGCGCCAAAGCTCCCGGTCCTCCGCCTTCCGCATCCAATCGGTGCCCGCCACCTTCTTAAGGTCATCGGTCCACCTGGTTGGAGGGCGTTCTACGTTGCGTTTGCCGATCCGCGGTCTCCACTCTAGGACTTGTCTACTCCAACGGCCATCGGTCCTACGACCTACGTGACCAGCCCACTGCCACTTCAGCCTGCCAATTTTGCAAGCTATGTCAGTGACTCCGGTTCTTTTCCGGAAAATCTCATTTCTGATTTTATCCTTCAAAGATACTCCGAGCATAGAATTTGTGGAATAGTCCTGCAGTTAGTGTCCACGTTTCGGCACCGTAGGTCATAGCAGGTAAGACGGTATTGGTTGAAGACTTTCGTCTTCAAACATTGCGGTATAGACGATCCTAAGCGAATTCTTCGATCGGCTTCCTTCTCGAAGTTGTTTCTACCGACTTGTATGTTGTATATGATCGCGTTGGTGAACAGTTTCGGGGATATTACATCCCCCTGTCTCAGCCCTTTACGCAGTTGGATCGCCTTCGTCTTACAGTCCTGGAAGTGGATAGTCATTGTAGCGGCGTTGTACAGATATCTCAGTACCTCGATATATCTCCAATCGATATGACATCTCTGCAATGAGTCGAGCACTGCCCAGGTTTCGATGGAGTCGTAGGTTTTCTCGTAATCCACAAATACCATACACAGCGGCTGATTATACTCTTCGGTCTTCTGGCTTGCTAGCTCTTTCAGGACCGGAGTCCCGCCTGCCTTAATCAACTCTGTTGTGCTTCCGTCATCTCCCGGAGCTTTGTTGTTTTTAAGCTGTTCTAGAGCTGCCCTAATCTCGCCTTGGTCAACGACCGGGTGCTTCCCGGAGTAATGGCGCATAAGAGGGGCGCGCTGGTCATCAATACTGATTCCCACACGTTTATCCGATCTTGAAGAGAACAACTACCCATAAAACCTCTTTATTTCTCCGACAATCTCAGGCCTAGAGGTAACAACCCCACCGTTTTCAAACTCAAACTTGCGAGCGAACACTTTCGATCCCCGATTTTACTCACTCGCAGCCTTGATGGCACGGGTATTGGAGCATCGGAGATCGCGTCGCGTCAGCTTTTTTATTGTTCGGCTTAAAGACTTATCTGACTAAAACGATGGTAGTTCTCGTCGTTTCCTCATGAGCTCCAGTGTCTCAGCAGAGAGTTTTGGTGCGTTGTCTCTTTTCTGTGGCGGAAAACACTTGCGGGATGTGTTTTGCAATATTTTGATCAGGGTGTCGGTTTTCTCATCAATACTGCTTACGGTTTCCAACGCGGTAAATTGATTTTGAAGTTCCATTTAGAACTTTTCAGCGCCTTGAGCAGCTTGGAGCATGGTAGGTCGGAGAGTAGACCTCATCATTCGCGATCTTTCGGCTTTGAAGTTGATATCTAGAGTGCCTCGAACCAAGCGGTGACTTCCGGTATTAAACCTGTTGATCACTGAGACATCTCATCATATCATATCATATGTGCCTTTTATTCGAAACGATAAAGTCTATCTCGTTCCTTGTCACGTTATCGGGGCTTCGCCAGGTCCACCTCCTCTGGGGCTTCTTTTGAAAGAAAGAATTCATCAAAAAGAGCCCCTGCGCTTCGAGAAAGTTTACCAGCATTTGCCCCCTGTAATTTCTGCAGCCAAAGCCGTAAGTTCCGACTTTCGATTCACTGCTAACTTATACTCCCACTTTAGCATAGTCTCCCATAACAACATTGTATTGGGCCTTCGAGGTGTTGTTGAGGGCCTTTGCGATGTTCTCGTACATCGCTTTAACCACACCATCAGAGTATGCCGAAGTTTGTGCATATGCATACAGTCGTACAGGTATATAACTGGTACGACCTTCAGGGTGTACCTGTCGGAAAGTTTTACGACAAGGTACGCTACCCGGTTCGACACACTACTGATTTCTACAATGCTGCTAATGAGATCCTTTTTGACTAGAAAACCGACACCACCCTGGGAGAGGTTATCACCTTCGCGGAAGTAGAGTAAGTTACCGGACACTAGAGTTATCGTGTCCTCCCCCTGTCTTCGGACATCAGATAACCCCAGTATATGAAAGTTTATATGACTTAACTCTACTTCTAATTCGGCGAAGTGAGGGTTCAGCCTTATCGAGCGTCCATTATACGTTGCCATGTAAAGTTGTTTTTTACTTCTTCGGTGATTCTTTGCACCCCCTGCCCTGCTGATACCGCGACCGCTATCTTGGTCGGGCCTAGCGGGCTTGCCGGTAACTGGGGGCCTTTTTTTGAGCGCATCTACCATGTAGGAGGGTTTGCATATACCATTCAGAAATATAGCAGCAGCTAATTTTAAATAAAATATTTACCACGAATCTTCTCAAATTATAAATTGGCGAGATTTGGCAGATGGTACCTCTTGGTAACAACTATAAAAAGTTAAGCTAGATTGTAGATTACTTTCAAATAGTAGGTAAATATTTAGGCAATATTTTTTGTGTATTTAAATACCATATTTTGAGTATATAAATAAATAAAAAATGTTAAAATGAAGTTAATACGTTGCATTAAAAAAACCATTTTCCATCCATACAAAGGATGATTGCTAGGATTTGTATGAACTTTGGTCCCACCCTCCAATAGCGACGTGTAATAAATACATCGTTGCAATAAAAACATCAACAACAAAATCATCATTACAACAAAATCAACTTTTGTTCAGCTTAAAAATACCTATCCAACGATGTACCTTTAGCTATTGTAGGGTGACACTAAAATTTGCACCCTCCTGTATTTAAAGCGTATCGATTTTACGTATAAACGTTAAGCGGGTGATTAGTTAAACAATGCTGTCTTCTTCTTTCAAATGTTAAATCAATAATGACAGAGCGAAATGAGTGTTAAACTAAATTCAGACGATAAGTTAATTAGTAGTTTTTTAGTGTCTTGTTGTGAAGATTTGTTTAATTGGATTGCTATTTGTTTATTTCTATTGAAGAATCCGTATACTCAATGCCATTATTATTATAACACAAGTCATTTCTTTGAGCAATTATTGTTAATACAAGAAGAGTCGATACTACCTACTTAAATTATCTTATCAAGTGCTTAACAAATTATTACACTTGCTTTAGTGAGTGGAAAAATCAATAACATACTGTTCGTGTTTGGACGCTGATTGTTTTATTAATAATACATGACAGACATTTTAAAAATAATGTCAACACGAATCGTCAGCATTTTAATAAGAGTATTACAAGTAACTTAATGAGTTCGAAAACGAAAAAAACTTTCTCGAAATTTATCATTTACGACGCACATACTTCCGAAATGATATTAGATTCACAGGTATAAGAATAATAAGATTTAAAAAGTAGTTTTATGTAACGTAAAATAAATTACACTACAATCAATACATACAAATTACCAAACATTAAGTCTCGAGAGTGTTGTTTTGTTAGAATATTAGAATTAATTTTATTTCGTAAAATGTCCGCGTTTACATATTTTGTTTTCGAATCTATAATGTCACATAACCGGTCTCTAAATATGTTGTTGTGGTCATTCTTAATGTTGCAGAACATTTCGGAATAAAATATTATTGACTGCCTCGTTCGTGTAGTTCAGCGATACTCAACACAAACGGCCACAAACACGTGTTAGTCATGGTGTCGCGGGCCGCGTCACGGCGCTCCTTGTTAAGACGGAAAGGGTACCGCTGGTTTTTTAGTGGGTATTCCGATGATGTGTTGATGGGGCGCACTTAGAGCCTTGGACAAATGCGAGCCCCATATACCCCCCCCCCCCACTGTTCCCGTGGGGGAAACGCGTAATGCGTTTTTCCAGCGTTAAAAAAAATATTTAGGTAGTGATTTCCTAACGATTGTTACAAATTAAATTAAACAACTATGAACGGATTTATCGCGTATATTTTAACATTTTTATCATTTCATGACGTTTCAAACACTTTGCAGTGTGTCAACAAGGCCACAAGCATTAAATTACTTAGGTGTTAAAAAAAACCTTTGAAAATTAAAATAGTTGAAAATAAAGTAACATCAAATGGCCCAACCACAAAAGCCGGCGGGCCGCAGGTTAAGTACCATTGGTCTAGTTGCTAGTGTCGCACCGAGGTCGTTGGTTCTAACCGGGTGGGGCCAATAAAATATTACTGGTGTTTTCAGTCAAAAATTTAGGTAACAGCTCGAAGTTGGGAAATTGGCTTTGTTTACACTTTCGTGTCTCAGAAAGTATTTAAAGCCGTTTATTCTGCGCATGATTTCTGACCGGTTGTTTCGCAATTCCATTCCATCGGATTATAAAAGTACACCTTTCCATCTTAGTCTTCTGCATGTTTGGCTAGTCATCGTTGAGGTGGACCGGCATGACCGAAATTCGGCCAGAAAGATATCATTATTACCAAATCAAATCTTTGACACAATTATTGTCTGAAACTTTGTTTGGCAAATTTTACAACCACACTTTTTTGTAGAATGTTTGGTAGAATGTAATTTACTAACCTGTCCAGCGAGGGCTAAGCGCTGAGTGTCTGACACCCATCCAGGGTGAAAGTAAAGCACAGCTTCAGCGGGATCGTCTTCTTCAGCCATGCAGCACTGTGTGTCGTACACAAACACTATCATCATTTCCCTACAAAAAAAAAAACAAATTTAAATAATTATAATAAATTAGTTAAATCTGTAATATATTGATTCTTTTCTCTTAATTTTTATATTTTAAGAAATTAATTACATTAAACAAACTTGGTAATGTATAACATTTGCACAACAGTTCTATTACAGTAAAAAAAAATATATACATCTTATGAGTTACGAATGACCCTCTGAGAGGTTTTACTGTTAGGAAGCTTTCATTATAATAACTTATTTTTAAAAATGTATTAAATAATAAAAATTTAATTTTTATTATTTAATACTATAATTTATAAATAATAGTATTAAAAGTAAATTATATGTAGTAATCTTTTTTAATATTTGAATTGTAAAAGATTATAAAAAACATAAATAGAGTAAATAAAATTTTAAAATTTATTTATAACATGCAATATGCAAATGCACAGCTTTATAAGATATACAAACCATATATATAAAATACTAATTAATGTGTGTTATTATCAGATTAATATGAATTGTGTTTTCTCTACATAATCTAATAACTGGTCATATCTAATATGTTAATATGTAAAAAGAAAAGTCTCTGAACTGTTATCTTTGTCATAAATTTAATATGAGTTCACTGTGAGTATTAACTTCAATTATAAATAATGCTCTTTTATTTAATTATAGCACCTGAGGGAATTACGTTTACTGGGAAAAATTGTGTGAAGTTAGTACTCCTTTTTTTTTAATCAACCAAATATTTGCGTAAAAACTAAGATCAATGTTATCGAGATCCTGTATGCTTCAAAATATATAATATATTAATGTCAATAATTTACGATTTCATAATGTGAAGTCAAGCTTACATAGAGCAGAAATTGTTCAAAAGTCTATTCGTCGATAATGATCGGTTTAACGAAATTAAATACATCATACGTACTTTGCCATCTTGGTAAGTGTTTTCGATGCTCCTTATAAAATACTAAATTTATTTATTATTTAGCATGACACTCGGCGCGATTTTTGACGAAAACAAATCGATTACAGTGCGCGAATTAAATTCATATTATATGCGGTCTTCGAAGAAACTAAATACACGACCGTCATAATTCAGATACATAGTCCGTCACAGAGTAAAAATTTGATTACAATTTTCGATGTGACAACCTGTGTTGCAAGCTATTTTTCTTAGAAACGAGTGAAATAACAAAGTAGTAAGCAAGTCAAATAAAGTAATAAGTATTTAAAAAATATTTAAATTTGTTATATGTGACAGGAATAACTATTTTGCAATATTATATAAAATAATTATTTCTACTGAGTATTGTATTGCTTGTGCGCATAAGATTAAAATTAAAAACATAAATCTTTTTGGTACGTTATCCACCAAAAATAGATGTTAAACCGCTCAATTTACTGTTATTGACGTCGAAATCTGTGAGAAAAGTCTAATCCTGGTAAGTTTGATGATTAGTGACATCGACATTCGACAATCATACATACTAAATACTAATGTAGCTGTAAATTAATAGAAATCGATTAGCTTATAAACTTAACAATAAAACTCATGAGTATTTTTTAAGAATTATAATATATCTTTATTGATCGTACTATCACACGTGGTATTTCTAGAATTTATAGATAATAGTCACATTATAGTATGAAAGATGACCTGAAGATGGCAGCACTAGCTTACATATAACATGCTTAAAACATATAATGAATTAATATATATAATTATGATTCTACTAAATGAAAACACAAAACATACTTGAAAAAAATATGTGTTACTTGCTAATTAGTTCATGCTTCATTATGATTAGACAATATGAATTATTGTATTTTTTTTAAATTGAATTTACAAATTATGTATTTAAAACTTAGTTTTGTACTATGTTTTATTGTGTTATTTGAATTTTAATTATAGTATTATTTTTAAAGTTGTTTTTTTTTTATTCATAATAATAATTAATATTCCTAAATAGGATAATATTCTACCAGTGATAGGAGTAAAATTGTTGGAGTTCCAATAAATTGAAATATTCATACGGATGTCCGGTTCCGCTGTTGTTTCTGATGTGCCGATCGTGAAACGATGACAGAATTTTAATTTAATTTTAATTAATATTCTTATACCTAAAAGTAACTGGCTGCTGGAAAGCGATTCCTTGAATATACTACTTAAATTAAGTATTGAATATGTGTGTAGAATGTTAATAATATTAAAAAAATATCTGATCATGGAAAAACATCTTACCCTTTTTTTCTTTCAAAATGGTCAATAATTATTATATTTTACTGTTTCTAGCATGAAATTGTGTTTTTTATAATCTATAAATAAATTGTAACAAGGTCATATCGCTCCTCCGGTTCAGCCCTTAATCTCTTTTATTATAAGCTGAAATAAGAGTTCTGCATAAGAAGCAAAGTCCATAGGTTGTACTATTATTGATCTATAACGACAAAAGGTTCTGGCTTTTTAGACACGTGTAGGCAGTTTTCTTGAATGTTTACAAGTCATATCGGTCGGAACAACCGCAGGCGACAGCTGCTTATATAAAGTAATTGTGCGAGGTAGTAAATTCCTTAAATATCACGCTGTTGTGGATGACGACGAATAACGAAACCATATTTTTTTTAGTTTTCTTAATTTATAAATTATTTCAATAACAATCCATTGTTTTTATATATAACCTGATTTATTTGTTTGACTGGTCGGTTTTTTTTATAACATAGATAGGCGGACTGGGAAATGAGCCACGTAATGGCATGTAATCACCACCGCCTTAAGATATTGGCACCGTAAGAAATATTAACTATTCCCTACATCGCTAATGCGCCAAAAGTTTTGGGATGCCCTTGTGCAGTAGCTACAATGGCTCACTCACTCCTCTAATCGAAACAAAACAGTACGAAGTAACGTTGCAGCAGTTGCAGCTGCTGTTTGGCGGTAAAATATGTAATGAGTTTCTGGTACCTAACCAGACGCGCTTGTTCAAAACCCTATTACGAAGTACCTGTAAAACAAATAATATAACGATATTCACATACAACAGTTAGCCATTATGGCTTAGCAATGACCTCGGTAAGATTTTCTCGAAATATGCAGAGCAAGCGAATGATGTTAAGTTAATTTAATTAAATATTATTATAAGTAAATATTATTTATTAAAAATAAATTAATTAATTATTATCTATGATGAACTTTTTTTTATTTTTTTCCTGTACCTGATTTCTCTCTGGTTTTATCGATAGTGAAGGAATAGACAGTGCTGTGCTTGCGCTTATAGTTGCACTATAATATCTACAGTATATATGACTAGTCTTTGAGAATGGCTATAATGGCCATTAAAAAAAATGTAAGTAGCAAAGCGTTTACGGCCGACTTCTGGGTGGATTGCACTCTCCCCTTATGTGCACATAACTTTCAAAATTTAAACCAATACAAGTGTTATCAATACGTTTTCCTTGACCGCTTAGCGCGAGATGCAAATTGAACACACGATAACACGGTGATGCTACTGCAGATTTAAACCCGTAATCTTCTGTTAAAATCCAAGTGTTTTAGTTTCACTAGGCCATCTAGGATCTGTTTAATTAAAAGTAAATACACTTTATTGTGTAAGTAAAGTACGGTGACATAATTTGATAATCCGATGTCAAATTTCAATTACCTAGGCCTAATAGAATAGACAGACCGATGCAAAAATAACTTCTAATGCAAAAATAACTTCAATATTTTAAGCGAGTTTTATCTGGTTGGCTTATACTTCTATAATTAATTATTAAAAAAAATAATAGTGGCTTTAGTAATGAAACAATTGCGTTGCTTGCCTTTTGATATATTTCGTTTACAATTGATTGTTATTTAGGTATCCACTAATCTTTTAAGTGTATAAAATGTGATCATAGAATACTTTTAAATATTTAAATATAAATGTAATTGTCAATATATTTTTTTAAATAACAGGTTTTTTATTGGTTTAACTACATTATTTTCGTATTTATAGTACTTACCTACACATTGAATATATTATATATATAAAACACGTACTTTGATATATGACATTGGTTTTGAGGTAGCTTTAGATTAATAAGTTGACGCTTACTTCCACGTTCCATAAAATTTAACGAGGAAAAAAATAATACTTCGACAAAAACATATTATTATTTCAATAAACATAGGATTTGAGTATGAAACATGCAATGTAATTTATTTCATATAAAAAAATATATTAAGCTAATGTATAAACTGCTATTAATATTTTTGTACTGAGATAGTTATTATTATACAAATATTATTTCGCTTTTATACTTGTAAATATAGCGAAGAAATCTCTAAACTTTATTTTAAAATATTTTAGATTACCTATAGAGTCTAGACCTTACTTGGACCTAAATTCCTCCAAACAGGGCGTGGTGAGCGTAGCAACATTCTTAGATCAACTGTTTTTTGTACACTCGTTCATAGTTTAGATTGAAACTCAGAACGGTGTATTTAGAGAACGTATTTAAGGACCGAATATTTGAGACAGTTTTTAATTATATTTCAATTTATTATAGGTATAATATCTTTTAACGTTAATAAATGACTACAAATTGGAAAAAATATTAAAAAATATATATTTTACCAAAAAGGGTTTATTTTCAATGTTGCAATAAATATATTGCTAATAATATACACATACATGAAGTATATATTGATTTAACCCGTTATATAAGGTCTCTTTAAAACTAAAAGTGTTTCAGTCTCATTTTTATGTTAGAGGCAAACGTGCTCAGGCACACCTGATGGAACTACTAGCTGTCTACTACCGCCCATGGACACCTGCAACACCCGAGGGCTTGCAGCTGCTTTGGCTCGTCTTTTAATTAGTATCACAATTATTCTTATAGTCTCGATCTCTTAATAATGTATATCCTATTAATTTCTGTAAGGCTATTCAGCACAAAACTCATATATAGCCTGCTGGCGTACTGTCAAATTATATAGACACTCACTAACTCTAGTAAAATTATGTTATAGACAATTTCTAAGTTTTAATTAGTTAGACATATTACTACAACAGATTAATTTTTTTAATGAATATAAGTTAAAATAGTTTAACATATTAATTTTATCTTAAATTCCACATTCACCTAAAATTTTAAACAATTTTCTGATATTGCACTTATTGTGGTTCGCAATAAAACTGCGATGAAATTCCTATATAAATTGCTTTAAAACTATTTAAATTCTTGCCTTATGTGCTTGGTATTTAGTGAAAGACTGTTAAAAGTATAGAATAGTACAACTTTTGTCCGTCGACCTCGTAAAATATAACATATGCCATTTTTATGCCTTTCTTATCTAAGGTAGAACTCTGGAATATTAATCGAGCTATTTGAAAGAAACGCAGAGTAGAACTTTAATGATCTCTCAAATTAGGATTTTAGTATTTATTCTAATCAATTCTTTTTAGTATATTGTATATCTACTAAAAAGTATGTCTAAGATAATTTTAATCGACTAGTCGATGATAAAATTTAATGATAATTTCATTATTTCTATTAAAAGCGTGTTTATGCTAGCTATTCTCCCCTACAACCCTCTTTCTCGATGTGAATCTAATTTTTATGCTTTTTTATATAGGAGGATCTGTACGACCTACAGTATTATATTTTTTTTCGTATTTGCACATATTTTACAAATGATTTTAAAGAATATGATACAGTTATCCTAAAAATAATATGATATTTATTCCAAAACACTATGATTCTTTTTTTGTAGATCGTCTCAACCCCTCTGCAGAGGCTGATTTGAAGAAACAAATATATGTTTGAAGGATGAGTGACATGCGACAGAATATGTTTCGGAAAAGTAAGTAGTTTAAAAAAGGTTTAAATCATTATAGAAATAAAACGATTGGAACGATAAGGGATTTACAAAAAATCCCTTAAGCAGCTCTAGATTATTTGTAAATATAATTAATTATTCAGTTTTTTCTATCGAGAAAATTGTAAGTTTTTATGCCTTTGATCAGACACAATATTTTACTTTTAACATTGGACTGAAATTACTAATATAAACTGAAATAATTTTTTTTTACTTTATATCTTCTCTTAAAAAACAGATAAATAGACTTCGTGTAAATTATTAGGTGTAAATTTTATATAGTTTTTCGCTTTTTCATCAACACTGTGGCATTGTGTATACCAGAATTATTGCAAACAACCTTTAATATCAAGTAATAATAACATCTGTACTATTATGGATACATATACATACGTAACATTAAATGATAACAAGATAGTAATAGGATACCATTTTGTCATAAATTTAATTAATAAAAAAAAAAAGATTAGAAAATAATTAGATAGTTAAAACTTAAATTAAATTTAATTGAACAAAATAATAATACAATTATAGTAAAGTATAGTTCTTGTTATAAGCAAGCTACGTACATTTGTACTGATATGATGCGCCATATGAAAGATTTCAACGCGTTGCAGTATGTTGTCACGAAAACTTGACCTGAATATTAAAGACAGAATTAGACTTGATTAATTATCATTTTTATATTATGAACAGTTAAGACTGTTCTCTAGGTACTATTAATTTTAGCCGTAGTTAGCCGGGAATAAATAAAAGTTTTTAAAATTGATTTTTTATTCAAAAATGAAGGAAAATATTGCATATCATATATTATTGAAACTTATAGCATTAAGCTATTTTCTTACTTCTTAACAAAATTGAGAGCCAGGAATTGATGAGTAAGGACGATTTTCTATTAATAGTTATTTTATTCGACACAAGTTTATCACCTACAGGATAAGATTTGCTTTTGTATAGAACATCGTACATATTCTTTCATAAACGCGAACTCAAAACGTGAACTGTAAATAACTGTACTGTATTTGTGTACGCCATTCTTCCTGATTGAGTGCTTTTATTTCCGGATAACTGGGAAGTAATTGGGGTTTGCTTATTTTCATACTAAAAATCTTTAAAGCGAATAGGTAATTAAATATTGTAAATGTTTTCAAAGTTTTGTTTTTGAAGTTTATATTCATAGTTCATATCATGGTTCTAGAATTACTCTGCTATAATTTATGTATTATATACAAAGTCTAAGTATTATTTTCATTAAAATAATGTAGAAAATCTTTTGTGCAGGATTTTAGCATTTATGATAGCTTGTTTTTTTATTAATAATAATATACCAACAAGGGTGGACCAAATTTGGCAAACAAAAAAAACGATTTCACGGAAATCAAAAATAACATTCCAAGGCGGGTTACGTAAACCTTTATGCTTAATTACAAGTCGTACATAACGTAAGGTCGTAGAAAGTGAATCGGCTTGTGTGAACCGTCAAAAAAACCCGCCATCTTGCCAGTCTGTGGTGCGAAGCCCGATCGCAACGACGTTTCCCGCCGAATGAAGTAAACGTCAAATTTTCCAGCTGTCATTCTTACTTTTTTTTGTGAGTGCAATAAACGACCAGTGTCAAATATATATATTTTTAATTATAGTGCGATCGAATAGTCGCGATGTTGTGATTGTGATTTAGCTGTGTTTATAAATAAAACACTGGGAAGGATTATTTTTGAAAATGGGGAACTTCGATGGGAGAAAGTACGCGTATTTGAAAATGGTAAGAAATAATTTTATCTAGTTTCATAGGAAACATATTGCACACTATACTGTGGGAAACCATACTATAAAACCAGACTTGCAACAAGTTGAATTATAATAGACAACATTTATGCAAACACTTTCAACTTATTACGTAATTATTTCTTTTATTACATTTTAATTATATTATTTAACTTTACTATAAAAGATTAGTAAATAAATAAAGAAAAATATATTTACTTAACATTACTTTTCATAATTCACGTAACACATTGTAATTTTTTTACTTTTACCCAATATAAGTTGTGTCCGGAACGATTGAATAACAAACAGGTATCTTCTAATGAAAACATAATCGCTCAAGAGTTTCTCTCTATTAGTTTTACTGATTTCACCTTTAAAGTCGATTTAATCGTTAACTCTCGCTTCCATATTGGTGTTTTAAAATTATCCTTTTCCATTTAATAATTGTATGCCCAAGGATATATGAATTCCACGCTCTGTTAATTAAACATACAAAAGAGTATTTTTTATGAAATCAAACAACTAGAATATTAATTTCAAGCTTATGTGAGCTCTCTATGTGTAGTGGCTAACTTATAAGGCTGAAGATCCTATTGCTCTGTGCTCAAATTCCGAATCGAACTATTAAAAAAGTTATTCGGTATTTTCTGTCAATGTAGTCTCAGTAGTAGTAGCTCGGAATTGCTTGGAATAGCAGCTTTGTAATTCACACATTCATTTTACACTCCCGTGCCGGAAAGTCCATTGGTCCTGCACTTGAACTCTTTCCGTTCGTGTAGGATTTGTCGTTTCATCGGAATGTGAGAGTGAGGTAGTAAAGAGCGTACTTGTGGTACGTAGTTGGCTAGTCTCTTGAAAATTGTCGCTGTGGCCGAAATCGACGAGGAAGGCATAACATTATCGTTTCCAGTAAAAATAAGGATGTATTTTTATCAAAATATCTTCAGTAAAATATTTTAAGTGCATATTTAATTAGAGGTTTTAATTTAAAATATATACATAAATATTCTCCTCCTATCGTATACATATTTGTTATAGAAATTGAATAAAATATTTTGTTTATCCAAAAGTATTCATAAATAAACGTGACATGTAATGATGATTTTTTATACTGTTTGTGAGTTGCGTGCAAGTTGAAGTGATGAGTACTTAATTTAATAGGATATACACAAGTTAATTGAATTTAATAATGCGGAATGTAGTCGGTACCTAATTAAAAGACGGCTTTTTGCAAAATAGTATCATAAATATTGAGGAAAACAGGATGATACTAATAGAAACTGTGACATGCTTGAAACTGTTCACGTACTAAAATAAAACATGACTTTTTTTAACTCAGATGCGAAGTTATGATTAAAGTATTTTATAACCAGTAATAGTAAAAAAAAATATTTAATGCAGTCAAGATATCATTTTACGTCACACTGAAGGAATAGAACATTATTTATTCGACTTAAATAACTTAAAAAAAACAATAAATATTGGTATCAGCTTAATACTTTTTAAAAGTATATTATTTAACGAAAAAAGATTTTAGCCTAATTAAATATAATTGTATATATTTTTGGATTATGTAAGTGTTACGAATTAGATATTAGGTAATATTGACGAAATTTTTAAATAATATATTATATCCGTGATCGACCTTTTTTAAAATAGCGTTTAACAATTTGACCTGACCTTTGTGCTTAATTTACATTCTTAGTTAGTTGATTATGAAGTTATTCAGAAGATCGAACGACGTTATTAATGGTTTTTTTTAATGAGCTTTTAAATATAGTTCTGAAATATCAAGTATGAATTAAATAGATAATTAATTATTAATGTATGATTAGTAACATTTTATTTGATTATTTTAATTATATGGTTGTTAAAATGCCGAATTTGACGCTGTTTGATTTAAATACATCATAAGCGTTTGGCTTATTCTAAAATTTAAATGGGTTTATGTGGTTCAACTAAAAGTAAATTAATTTGATTACAAAATTAATTTCGAAGGACGTTGCTCCCATACGTACAGCAACCATATCAGCAAAATAAAATAATATATAAATAAATATAGTTTTTTAAAACAATACAATCGAAGTAATTAATGTTTCTTGTACAAAACAAGCCAACATTAACATCAAGACGAGGCGGAATTTATCGGTCGGGGAATGTGCGCGGGCGCAGTGTACTCTCAACTAGTCAAGGACGTAACTTGAGAGCCTAGCTTGAACATTTAAATACGCATTCGTAGGTCAGGCTTTAAACGGAACACTATTTTAGTTCCTCTGTTATCTCTGTTACCCGACTATACAAAGTTGGCAACTCTTTTGTGAGTAGTGAATACGATTTTACAACAGTATACCTGAATTTGTTAAAATATTTAATTCTAAAATTTAAAAATTAATTCTCTCTGTACGAATTATTAAATAGATTGCACCATCCAAAATAATCGATTGCCTCTATCTTCTTCGGCTTATAATATAACATAAAATTAGAAATAATAAAAAAAAAAACAAAAACAATAAACGCTATTAATTCGTTTCATTGAGTTTTCTCTGATTTATATTAAATCCTTATCCTAAATTGTTAAATCAATGTTATATACTTTTGGGCACTCAATAATTACTTGTTAATTGAAATACTACTTAATTTTTAAAATTTCGTAAAAAATATTTAATTTTCATTATATACTTTTCTTTTTTTTTTTTTATAGAATAGGAAGGTGGACGAGCATATGGGCCACCTGATGGTAAGTGGTCACCAAACGCCCTTAGACATTGGCATTGTAAGAAATGTCAACCATCGCTTGCCAATGCGCCACCAACCTTGGGAACTAAGATTTTATGTCCCTTGTGCCTGTAATTACACTGGCTCACTCACCCTTCAAACCGGAACACAACAATATCAAGTATTGCTGTTTTGCGGTAGAATATCTGATGAGTGGGTGGTACCTACCCAGACGAGCTTGCACAAAGCCCTACCACCAGTGATTTTTCATTATATACAATATTATTTAAATAGAATAAAGTGGAGGTATGATATTTCAAATGTTGGTAGTGTTTCGTAATATACGGCTAAAACAGAGCGAAGTAACTTCTAACTTTTATCTATGTTGAATATTCAACTTAACTGACATACATTTATATTGAAGATTTAATAAAACATTAATAAACAAGCCTTGTATGCTCAATAAAAATATAGATAAAAAACAGTTTTGATAAAATTCGTTGATTACCATACTGAATACATAAACGTTATTGTATATATGATTATGTAGGTGAAGGAAAACATCGTGAGGAAATTTGCATGTGTTGGATGGAAATTTGCGGCACATGTGACCAATTCGTGTCGCATTAGAGCAGTGTGGTAGAAGGAGAAAAGGTCTTAAATTAAGGAGAAAAGGTCCAAAACCCCAGCAGTGTGACACTTACAGGCTTTAAATAACTGTGAAATTTCATTTCTTATCTTGACATTAGAATTTAGATTTAGAATATCCATATAATTGAATCCTTTTACATCACCATTCCAAATTGTATATAAAAACGGAGCTTGTTTTAACACCGACCTAGAATAGATTCTTCTAATATTTGTCAAGCGAGCATATAAAAACTTTTAATGTTATCGAATTGTTTCCTTATAGGAAGTGTCTAACTAGCTACCACTACTACGTGATATGTATGATACATTCCGAGCTTAAGATTACTAAACATTGAGTAGAATTATTATATACTTAGTTATTTATAATATGCCTCCAATACGGTAATATATTTATGCAATATTATGCGTGGGCACATATTATGATTATGTTTTGTCTAACACGACATTTGCTGTTTGACGTTTGATGTAATTATATGTTTTGTTGTATGTTGTTTTTTTTTATAGAATAGGAAGGCGGACGAGCATATGGGCCACCTGATGGTAAGTGGTCACCAACGCCCTTAGACATTGGCATTGTAAGAAATGTCAACCATCGCTTACATAGCCAATGCGCCACCAACCTTGGGAACTAAGATTTTATGTCCCTGGTGCCTGTAATTACACTGGCTCACTCACCCTTCAAACCGGAACACAACAATATCAAGTACTGCTGTTGTGCGGTAGAATATCTGATGAGTGGATGGTACCGACACAGACGAGCTTGCACAAAACCCTATCACCAGTAAATAATAACAGAGGCGTATTGATTTTGAAACAATTAAAACAATGTTAGTAAATACTGGTCTTATTTTTTTACTTATACACCACATTCCATACAGTTAAAAATAAGCAAAAGAGAAGAGAAAAAATAAGAATGCCTTGGGCGGAGACGTAATTTTGTTCAAGATTAATTGTTCAAAATTTGTTCAATCAAAAGTTATGTTGTTGTTGAAACTGGAGAGTAATTGCTACGTTATAGCCATTAAGTTGTAATAAGTAGAAAGAAAGTACGCAGTTTAAAAATTAAAACTGTAGTACTTTCGCTAATTAAAAATAAAACTACGATTTAACATTTCAATTTCCCAAGCGACGCTGCCCGGGGCAGTTTTAATAGAATTCTAATCTTAGGTTTGTTTTGACACAATGCTGGAGAGAGTTTTAATGACTCTCTACTTAATGTAATTGTATGATTGCCTATTTCTCATATCGTTTCGTTGCTGATGGTCACAATTTAGAACTAGGCAATGATGACTTATTTTTTTATTTATCTTGAAGTTGATTTTTATTTTTTTAATTTCGAAAACTAAGATAATAAGGTCCTATAGTGATTTATTTCTTAAGAGTTGCATCACTGACAAAATATAAATCGATTTTAAAAAAAGTTAAGGTTTTTTTTGGTACCTAATTCTATATTGTTTCATAGCATGTCTATAACAACTATGCGAAGATACCACGTCATTCTGCAACATTTCCATTTTCCATCAGCTGAATTCATTTATTTTTGCAATTAATTGCAACATAGTATTATATTAATACTTAATTTAGGAGCTTAATCCGCACGGTGGGAGTAAGAGAAGGAAGAAAAAGCTATAACTATAATAAATGTGCGTGCGAATGATACATCACATATAGTTTGCAGTGATTATACCGCACATGTAACCTTAGACTAATAGAGGATACCACGTGACGATCACTTCACATTAACGCACAGGTGTCGATCCATTGTCAATTACTTTTGCATTTAAGAAAAAAAACTTGATTGAATTAAAAAGTTATCTTAAACAAGTAAATTTTAAATACAAAAATATGTTTGTGGGATTATTGATTAGTTCTTTTTTCAATAACGGATCAGTGACTGAAGAATAACAGTATTTTTATTACGGAAAATTGCACAGAAGCAATCAAAATTAGTAACGCGATAAAATTGTCCTTCACTCTAACCTCACGCTCCGTTTTGCTATTTAACAATTAAGGCTTCTTCAAAAAGCTCAATCTCGGTTTGCTAGCACTTAACCGTAATTATAATAATAGCGATGATCATATAACTTTACAACTGTCGTTACTCGTACGTAGAAAGGCTTCATATCGCTCGCCTTCAAGGGTGCGGTCGTTTTCAATGTCAACTGGTACTCTATTATCTGTTAAGGAATTCGCGGTGACGAGGCGAGTGAGACGTGAGCTTTAATTGATTCAATAAGCATATCATTTGTTCTAGTTAACATTACGTTAGCGAGTTTTCGGCTATCATAATATGCATGCAGATACATTGCACAAAATAATATGTAATATTATTCATAATTATAAATTATTTATTACATATATTTTCAGTATATTTTTTTTTACTTTAATCAGCGATTGTTTTCTAATGTCTAATGTAAAAATAAATTATATATTAATCTTTGCAATAATATTGTCTTAAAAAAATAATAAGGAAAGTTTCGTGAATAATAACACGTCTACCTTGCAAAGGATATATGAAGTATTCTGGTTGTAAGATTACAATCTATACAAATAAATAAAATGGAAGTATCCGTCTGTGATTTAAAAGTAACCCCTTTTTAAGTTAATTTGTCTATTTGTGACTTACCATAACCAAAGCATTTTTTATTATAGACTACCGCTGCCATTTAATAATTTAAATATTTTATATGTGTAGGGATTATATACGTTAAAATTACAGAACGCGAAAGATTTTCGTCACAAACCATTCCAAGCTGACGAAGCCGCGGGTTTTGCTTGTAATAGGTATATATTATGTATAAACCAGCTCCCACTATATGCGTAGTTTCATCTTTAAATATTATTCTATTTTTAATTTTTAAACTATCTGTTTGATCTTCTTATAACTTTAATCTCAAATATGTATATCACAAACTTGACCCAGTTAGATGATGAGGTTTGCCACAAAGTTTAATAATTTATTGTTTTTTTTTTTTATAAAGAAGATCATTTTTGAATGACTAATGCCCATTAACAAAAATGATATATATATAATATGATATATTTTTATAGTCAATTTTAATAATTTACATATATTTTTATAAATCATATGACAGCTTTTCTTATAAAAAAATGCTCAATTACCATAGTTGGGTATATATATCTGGAAAGTCTGTAAAATCTGTAAAGAAGCGCTGCCATAATAAAAAAGATTTTTTTTTTCTCAAATGTGTGTGTAATCATTGGCATATTGCTATTTTTTTACAATAATAATAATAAGAGCTTTTAGTTCCTTTGTTTTATTTTAATACTTTTTTAACAAATTTAGTTAGATTATTGCATATTCCTCTTAATTACCAGTTATAAATTTATCAAACGTATAATCATTTGTTAAATATTAATATCAGAAGTTAAATTAAGTCTACATATAGACGAGGTATGGTGCACTACTTCCGAACGGCATTCTTTAACTCACAATCAGTGCTACTTGGGACGTCTATATGATATGATATTAAAGTTCCTAGGAGTAAAGAACTAAACAAACATGTTCGCGGGCAAAAGTACAGATATCAAAGTAATTTGCTTAGGCTCATTACAGTTACGTGACTTTCTATAAAACTTGTTTAACGATTCTCTCAATTATTTACACCGTCATTATTGCATCGACAAAATGGAATTTATCCATTCGACATGGCTGAAAATGTTAATAACTCTTTTATTGTATAACTATTTTTAAGCTGCATTTAATTATTTAACCGTTGAATTGTTTTGTTTAGAACTTATATTTGTTTCATAATTATTCGTAAAATAAAAATAATAACTATAGTTTAGACTAGTTTTTAAGAAATGATTGATTTTATTACATTAGCTTATTAGCTTAGGTAGAGCTTAATAGCTCACGTGAATATCCACAGGAAATTTGTATTATATGTATATGGAATAATATAAAATCCTAAAATGCATGCAAATATGTAGTTTTCCTCACGATGTTTTCCTTCACCGTCAAGCACGAGATGAATTATAACCCTTAAGCACATGAAAATTCAGTGGTGCTTGCCCGGACTTGTACACACGATCAGCTGTTAAGATTCACGCGTTCTTACTACTGGGCCATCTCGGCTTTTTATTTTCTCAGTAATACAATAAAAATATAGTCAAGTGTAAATAGTATAATATAAGGGCTAGAATTTATAACATTAGTCGTAAGTATATAACATCTACTATGCCTTCAAAACAAGATTTCAACAATTCTGTTAATGTCATGGCATGTCAATTATTTTTAAAGAATTTTTTTTTGACATCTATAATAGATACTGTGATATTTGTTAATAATATCTTCCGCCCGTGGAAACCTTTGTATTTTACACAATGGACAATGTATAGTTCTGATGTTAGAATGTGAGCCTTGGTTGGTGCTAACGAAGTAGAAACGTCATTCAAATTTTGATTCCATTCAAATGTTCGTAATTATTTTAATTTTATTGTTTTGTAAAGTAAAGTAACAGCCTGTAAATGTCCCACTGCTGGGCTAAGGCCTCCTCTCCCTATTTGAGGAGAAGGTTTGGAGCTTATTCCACCACGCTGCTCCAATGCGGGTTGGTGGAATACACATGTGGCAGAATTTCGATGAAATTAGACACATGCAGGTTTCCTCACGATGTTTTCCTTCACCGAAAAGCACGAGATGAATTATAAACAGAAATTAAGCACATGAAAATTCAGAGGTGCTTGCCCGGGTTTGAACCCACGTTCATCGGTTAAGATTCACGCGTTCTTACCACTGGGCCATCTCGGCTTATTGTTTTGAATATATACGAAACCTTCGTCTTTCGTTCAAACATTATATGTGAAAACTGTTTTTTAAGAGACCTTCTTTTTCAATGATATTGACTCAGAACACTTTATTATCTTTAACATCATCTTCCGTACAATATACCAACGGACATAAACTTGACAGCTACAAAGAAACACCACATAAATAACCAGTTTGGCCTTTTAAGAACGATTAATCATATTGAAACATATTTTATGTATATATACCGATCCTGTTACAGATTTGTTGTTGGTGTATTCAATTATTTTAACACTTGTCGATAACGCGATGGTGCTCTTTAAAGGACAAGGCTTCGATGCAATTAGTTACAAATAATTAGTATAGTTACTATATATATATATTTACTGTATAAATATATATATTGACTGCCTCGTTGGTGATATAAGGCTGCAGACCCGGATCATGAGAGTTAGGGAATAGAGAGTGCACCTGTGTTTGCGCACACACTTGTGCACTATAATATCTTCTGCGTAATTGGCTAATCTCTCTTGAAATTGGCCGCAGTTGCTGAAATCGGTCTGTAGGACATTATTATTATTATTTATATATAGTAAAGTGAGTCAAAAATACAATAAAGTGTTAAGTATTTAATGGTGTGATATAAATGTTTGTTTTTAAGCTACATGGCTTTTAATTAAACAACCTCTAAAAGGTATAGTTCATAGTAGGTGTAGTGTGTGTTTAATTGTTCATTGTAATGGAGATTTATGCGATAGCAGTGCGACATGGGAATCGGATACTTAACGATGGCTTTCCTGTTTCTCAGAATATATGCTGTATCAAATGTAGACCTCCAAATCCAGGGTCATTTGTTTTGTTTATTTATTAAGTTAAGTTAAAACTCGCAAGCGTGTAGTTACATTTGTAATATTCATACTTGTTAATAGTCTAAATTTAAAGCGCAGCTACTTGTATAATAATATTATACTAAAACCTAAATGTGCTGCATCTTCTGGTATAATTTTTATGTATATTTGTTGTGACGATATTTCAGTTAGACATTACAAAAACAACGACTTCTCATTTATTACGGAGTTCAATGGATATTTTATACTTATTCATGTTTTTAATACCATAAACATAGGCTAGAGGCATTCATTCGTTTAATTAATTTAACAATGCATCATATTTATAATATTTTTTTTAATCCATAGTATCGTTTTTATTACTAATTAATTAATAATATACCGATTTTCCCCTCCATTTCTGAGCCTGTTAGAAGTGGCAACGTGAAAAGACTAGGGCCGAACCTGATATTTTCACATCGCTGGTATATTATCGAGCCATTGAGGCTAACATTTTCTAAATACAAGATTGCTAAAGCAAGGCCAAGGCCGTAATAATATATATTTTATTGTTTTTAGTTTTTGTATTGCAATGAAATTTCTACGGCCAGTGTTAAGAAATTATATAATTCCTTATTTATATTTTTAGGAAGTTAAGTTACTTAGTTAGGAAGGAAGACACTCTTTGGTAAGGATATTGACATAGTTATAGTAACAATACTTTAAAATTTATAATAATTACTAATTATTATAAATCATTCTTATTAATGTAAACGAGTACCAAATTTGTTATCTAAGATATTATACCTCTTGTACCTGTCACTGCACTGGCCCACTCACCTATCAATGGAATACAGCAATACGAAGTATTTGTGTTAAACCGTAGAGTAAAATCTGACTTTCGAACGATTCTGCAACACGAATAGTCTCTCCACTATTTTTTTTAACAAAAAATTTGAACTGGGGTCCAATTCTACTAACAAATTGACACTTTATCGCAATCGAATCGAAGCGTGATCGTTGCCGTTTTTCCGTTTTCCTATTTTTTAATTTAATTATCGATTATTGCCATAAAAGTTAACAATTACGTTTGATTTTGATATAACGGTATATGTTAACATATTATTGGTTCGGTTCCGATTAGAATAAATACAGATGATACAAAGTTGGATCGGAATTTATTCGGGAACGTATCGTAATCGTTATAAATTAGTAGAATTCGGCTGTACAAGTCAATCTGTTAATAGCTTTTGTATTGCATTTAATTTGGACGCCCGTTAAGACTATGTACAATATATGTATAGGTTACAACAGATGTGTTTTTTGGGTAATATTTACCACAATTGAGTAACAGCCGCGTAACTTTAATCACGGGAGAGTTGCATTGAGAGATTGTTATTAAGTAATTATTATTACGATAATTAGGTATAGACGTTCCGAAATAATTTTATAACGAAAGATTAAATGAATAATGGAAAATAGATTTTGAATAGAATTAGATTTTTATGCGAACAGTTTGTTTCGAAATACAGTATAATTGAATTTAATTTGGTGTTATTATGATCGAGACAATTCAAGTCAAATCTAAATATTCTGTAGGCAGATTGCTCTTGCGGCACCGTAGAATCTTCATTTAACAAGAAGAATGAATGTGCAACAACCGCAATAACTGAGAGAGTATTTGGTTTTTTCACACATTTGTTCAATTTTTCATCTGCGTAGTTTTTTTTTAATTGCTGTTGACCTCAACCTTTTGACAGTTTGTCAAAATGTGGCCGACGACCGAACGAGCAAATCTATTTAAGTCGACTGTTCTCCTTTCAGAATGGCTGCCGTACAAGAGAATATACACTGAGATTTCATAATTTATGTTGTTTTTTTACAAATATAAATATAATGGTTGCCTTCAAAATAATTTGTCAAAAAATAAACATGAAAATAATCGATAATTCATACTCAGAATTAAGCTAACATAACTAAAAACGTTTTACTGTTTTTTAATTGCATCTGACATTAGAAAATTAAAGATAAAAATCATTTTGAATCATCAATCTTCGAGTGTTGAATTTTTAGAAGAGCTCGAAACCTATCAAACATTTCGATGGATGATTGTCAGGCATCTGTATGGTATTTATAGACGTAAAAAATAATGTTACATTTTTTATAAAGATGATTTTCTAATTGTTTGGCAATAGATTGCAATATATTTAAAAAGTATAACAGACAAATTGTTATATGAATGAAAATGTAACTTTTAACAAGGGTTTCATTAGGCATTGCAATAGAAAACCGCAGTCTAGATAACCTGCGCTAGTCCACCTAGGTCTCAACCGCATTGTTACGTTACTATGAAATTAGTACCTTGCTACTTGTCTATAGGGAAGTGTGACCTATATACTTTACAATTAAAAACTAAAAAGATACGATTGAATATTGCACTTTTTATTATTATATAATATTATGGATCCGATATTTATTTATATAATCGTTTTAACGTGTTATTATTACATTTTTTTAAAAGATTGCCCAAAAAGTAATTGTAATGTTTTAAGGGTTCATGTATTTATGTGAGTTCTTTCATTTCCACCATAAATTTTAAATGCCTGAACGGATATGGATGTACGGGGTAACCTTAGAAGCTTTACATCATCCCAAACGATATGTTTTTTTTTTTTGAAAAATTCAATATGGCAGTATCGCTGTCTTGTTTTTTATTTTTTTTTGATATCAAACAATTTTTTTTAAGGTTTTATGCTTGTTGTGTTTTTGTAACTTTTTTATAATAAATATTAGACTATAATTTATATTATATTTGTAGACTTCAATAGTGAAGCTTTATCACATATGTATAATGTTTGTAATCTCAAACGGAAAGTAAAACTCTTTTATATTGTATATGTATGTACGTAATTGAGCTACTTTATAATGATAATAGACCGCTAACTTTTACTCTTTGTTCACATATACTTCTTTAAAGAAAATTGTGAAATCATATATGTTTTCGCTTTTTAAATTATCAGCGTTTTAGTAGCGTAGTCGAATCGCGTGTTAAGGAGTGAGTTCAAACATAGGCAGGGTCGAACCTGTGACTTTTACATCGCTAAGCTCGTATGTCCAACTGCTTGACTGTTGATGCTATTGAAGCTTTTAATTGTTTTAAAGGTTTGTTTTAAGCCGGTATTTTTCGCTTAATTGAATAATTTATTCATTAAAAAAATGAAATTATGTTAAAAATGTATGTTATCCATTTAAAATCAGATGGACTGTCGATATATACCTTTTAACGAATTGAATCACTAAAAATGAATAATAAGGTTATGTAATGAAGTAACTCTCTAAATCGAAAGTAAGCTGAGATGTTAATGTAAAATTTAGACTGTAATGATAAACCACAAACAACTCTCAAAGATGGTTTTCTCATCAACTTTTATTTAGAAAAAAATATTTTCACTGTCAAACATTAGTAGGTTTCTCTTATAAGTATGAATTTTGAAAGAAATTTTTTGATTGATTGATTTATTTTACTCTTATCAATATGGTGAAATATTATTTCCAACGAAAGTAGTAACAATTGTTTTATTTTTGTTCTCAATGCCACTATATCTCTTTAAATATTTTATTGATGTATACTCTTTCATTTTAGATAATACTGGTGGTAGGGCTTTGTGCAAGCTCGTCTGGGTAGGTACCACCCACTCATCAGATATTCTACCGCAAAACAGCAATACTTGATATTGTTGTGTTCTGGTTTGAAGGGTGAGTGAGCCAGTGTAATTACAGGCACAAGGGACATAAAATCTTAGTTCCCAAGGTTGGTGGCGCATTGGCTATAAGCGATGGTTGACATTTCTTACAATGCCAATGTCTAAGGGCGTTTGGTGACCACTTATCATCAGGTGGCCCATATGCTCGTCCACCTTCCTATTCTATAAAAAAAAAATGTAATTTTTTTTATAATATTTTTATAATAAACGATCCTTATAGACGCCTGCTCTCACGCCTGCATTGGAACTTTTATTAGGAAAATCAGATATACAAAAATATGTATTTGTTTGAGAGAAATCCTTTGATAAATATAATTTAATTTATATTCGTTCGCCTATAAGTCGAGAAACAACCTTAATGCATAGGAAAAAAATATATCTATAGGGTAGACAATATACAATATAATGTTTAAATATTAACAGTATAAATACAAAATTTGTGCAAGCTCGTCTGGGTAGGTACCACCCACTCATCAGATATTCTACCGCAAAACAGCAATACTTGATATTGTTGTGTTCCGGTTTGAAGGGTGAGTGAGCCAGTGTAATTACAGGCACAAGGGACATAAAATCTTAGTTCCCAAGGTTGGTGGCGCATTGGATATGTAAGCGATGGTTGACATTTCTTACAATGCTAATGTCTAAGAGCGTTGGTGACCACTTACCATCAGGTGGCCCATATGCTCGTCCGCCTTCCTATTCTATAAAAAAAAAAAAATTGCAAAAGTTTAATTTAAATGAATATGCGTCTTTATGAAATAATAAAAAAAAGAATCCACAAGAAGCAAAATGCGCGTGATGCCACTGAAAAGGTAATGTGAGCAATTACTATTACAATTCTTTTTTTTTTGTAGTGTGTAGTGTAAGTAGGTAATTTATTGATATTTTATTTTAATTAATTATGTGTATACATAATTTTAAATTTACCTTGCCATTTCAATGGCAGATGAGCAACAGTTGATAGATGTTCTATTTTAATTATTGTAATACATATTGGCAAAATCGGATTACTTGAAATTTTGTTCTTTATTGGTTATTAATATTATTATAATTTTATTAATTAGTTATATAAAAGATGGAAATATTTTTAAGTATGCGTAGTTGTAATGTATGTATAAAAAATTTGTGTCAAAAATGTATGCATAATTTCGTACTAAATGCGAATCTTTGGTCTAAATTGCTTGTAATGTGGTTACAGATTTTTATATCCTGGGCACAAATTACTGATCGAGACAGTAAAATGTTATTTATTTATCAGTAGAAGCGCACCTTCGTGCTACAGCAGTAAAAAAAAACTTGACAAGATGCATTTTTATTTCATACATCAGATTATTCTTCTTAAATACAACAGTAAAATATATTACATGAAATTGTTTTTAATATATAAATATAATAATAAATATTTAGAACAATTACATAATTACGTGATATAAAGCTTTATTTAATATATTATTTTAACCCCCTGAATAATTCGACTGCGGTTGATTAGTTACATGAAGGTTTACCTTTTTATATCGAATATAAAATTACTATTAGAGAGGAATCGGCTTATTATATTCTTCTTCTACACAACGGTTATTAAAAAGTGACGCAAATATTTACATAAAAATGAGCAAATTGGACTGAATGATAATAAACAAAGGTTGTTAAAAGGATGAAGAAATCAGATATGTTTTATTATTTACTTATTCGCAAGGCCAAATATTGACCTATCATATATAACAAGTAAGAAGTAAGAAAAATATATATACAATAGAAATATACCCTTGATTGCATTTAATTTATGGTATTACTTGTTACTTACTGTACTATTTCTTCTATCTAACCTTTATCAAAAAAAAAAAAAAATTGTTATTAGTATACAGTTATAAATGTAATATTTATAGCTGAAATTATTTAATTCTAAGAATAATTTCTCAAACCTCGTTGGATACTGTATGATGTAGAATTCAAACTCAGACACACACACATGCGCAGGTCAAGGCTGTCTGGCGTACATGTACTTTCCAGGTCGTCGATTTTACGATATTTAACGATACCTTTTATAATAAATGTGACGTTGTTCATTTTATAGGAAAACTAGGTTGACTTTTGATACACTTATTTTATTTTTATGTCTGTTTTATAATTACTAGTGGTGGATTTACCAGAAGGTTTAGTAGTCTAGATCGGTAGAATTTAAATGCGGCTAATGTGGCCATCTTAGGCTACTATAAGTTTTTTTTTTACGTTTCTGACAATTCAGGCAGCATATACTAAATTTCTAAATAGCAAAAATAAAGAGGAGGCTATATGTGGATATATAAATATCACAAATAGGTGTACCAATTTTGATATATCATAAAAGTAAAATTTAATCAACTTATCAACTTATAAATGCTAAAATTTGGTTAACGTTTCATGTAATACTAAATTATATAATAGCAAATGAAAAAAAAAGCCGAGATGGCCCAGTGGTAAGAACGCATGAATCTTAACAGATGATCGTGGGTTCAAGCTCGGACAAGCACCACTGAATTTTCATGTCATTAATTTGTTATTATTATTCATCTCGTGCCTGACGGTGAAGGAAAACATCGTGAAAGCAACCTGCATGTGTCGAATTCACTGAAATTCTGCCACATGTGTATTCCACCAACCCGCACTGGAGCAGCGTGGTGGAATAAGCTCCAAACCTTCTCCTCAAAAAGGGAGAGGAGGCCTTAGCCCAGCAGTGGGACATTCACAGGCTGTTACTGTTACTTTTAAATGAAATTACTTAACCATTGGTTATGAACATAGTGTAAACATTTATGTACATTTTAAACATCAGGCCTGACGTCCACAAATTCCACATCATTTATAAAACTACACTGTTATATATTTGAAAGTTTGAATTCGATAAACTAGAAAACGATTTGTGTATTGCAAAAATTCGAGTGAAAAGTGAAAGAATCGATACAGAACGCAAGACACGTTGCACTTTCTCGCTATGTACATGTAGAGATGTTACGATAAATATATAATGTATTAAATCTCCATCAGTATTCCGTACGTTATAGTAAAAGTGTTTATGAGACTTATTTACATGCATACGTAAATCCGATATGTATATATAAAGCATTGTAAAATAACACCAAAATATAATCTAAGCTATTTATTCCATTCTTTTTATCCTGAGTCAGCTTACAAAAGTGGTTTGAGCAATAAATTCTTAATAGCAGGCTGTAGCTTAGAAGTTGGTAATGTTTAAGCTCTCGTACCTCGGAAGGTATGTTAAGTTGTTGCTCGTGCATAAATATACAATGAGAAAGAAAATAAAACTAAAATAAAAACAAAGTATACTTTACAAATTTATAGAAAAAACATGCTGTCAAAAATATTGTCCTGCGGCATTGTAGCCAAGACGCTGGCACTATTCCCTCTCAGTACCGCTATTCAGCCGTTGCGCTAAGTAAGCTCCAGCTCTTGGGTCACCAGAAGTACGGACCAGTTTCTTTGAAAGATCTTTTATAATTTTGTTAGTATCAGACGACCATATGCTTAACGTTTCAAAACCAAGCCCCGCAAATTTATGCTCGTTGGATAAAAGTGAATATTTGAGGCGCTTGAGTGTTTAGCAGCTTCAGCGGCTATACTGGCTTCTGGATATGAGCTTGTCTACGCAAGTTGTATCCCACACAAGGACACCTCCCATCGACCATGGCACTATTGTTGCTCCATCAGGTCTCTTGCCATCATCTTTGCATAAAACGCAAGGCCTGACGGAATATGTCATTAAGAGATCCATGGCGATATGCATGGCTATTGCTTCCAATTTACTTATATGACATTTTACGAATGTCGCCTATATTTATTTTAGTCTATTACCTCTATTTATAGTTATTTTAGTTATTGCTTAATCTCTTTATTGTATAAATAAAACATTTAATTTGAATTTAATCCGACAAGTGCGTATATTATATAAAATATATCCACAGATATTAATACCCACGATGTTAATAAAATTCTAATAATAAAGTCAAAGACGACGTCGCAGTCGAATCTTTATACTTATTATTTTATATTATTTTGTATACGGGGCATTAGATTTGAATATATTTATCGTCAAAAATCTATCTTAAAAATTTTATTAGTAAGTATCTTTTAGAATTGTACTAATACCTCTACGTAATAGAGGATTTCATAGCGCCTAAATATTGTATGCCATATTGCACAAGATCTACAGGTTTGTGTTCTCACGTTCGTTTCCGTTGCGTCGCGTCGTCTGATGCTGGATTTCCTTTCACTGTAAATTCTTCAGATTCCGCTCCGTTTAATGCACATCATCATTCAGACATCAACGGATCAAATTTTCAATGTTATCTGTGGATTATTGAAATGTTTCTTAGAAATGACGACACTCTGTTCTTTATTTAGAATAATTTAGTGTATATTATGCGTGTGTCATAATTTATGGAGTGACATAATTAATCATACTTGATATAATGTATATCATTATATTTTAAATTTCTCGTAGTTTATAGTAAATTATCACGTCGGCACCGAAGTCAGTTTATTTAAAAAAAAACATAATGTTTTATTATTAATACGCCTTAAACATATAATATCGGAATCTCATATCTCGAACATATAACCTCCTTGTTTTTGCGAAAATATTTTTAAATATATTTGAAAGCAAAGGCGCATTAAAAAGTTTCTACTCATCTACAAAATCGATTTATATATTATTGATAGGGTTTCATATAAGAACTTATCTCTAATCTATATAAACTGCTGTTAAAAATCTAATATGTCTCAATCTATCATTTGATGATTGTTAAATTTCACTCTTTTATACGTAGAAATTTTTGACAAGCTTGATTAATTATTAATTCTGCCCGTAAGACATTCATTTTTAATCTACTGGGCCATCTCTCTATAATCTGGTCCTTTCGCTCCTCAAAGACTACATCATTAATTACTTGAATTGTTTAGTTAAAACGATTAACGAGCTAAGTTATACCAAACGTGATTTTATTAGCTTCTATACTTGGTATGGAATCTAGATATTTCGTGATAATAGGCAAAAACAACGCCACCTATAAAACTACAAGAGTTATCCGTTAACAGAATTGATTTAATCGCAAAAGTCAAAGTCGTGCCTTGTCCTCTCACCCCTGCCATTACGACCGGTTGCTATACCGCAAATAGTACTGTGCTACGTCATATTCGCATAATCTTTTGTTATGAATATATTTCGGTTATACGTGTCGTTTTAATATGATTACTAGTTAAGCATGTGCGTTTAGTAAACTAAAAAATACAGTACGTTCAGTTTGCTAATTTGGTCAAGTTTAACATCCTATATAAGTTCCTCATTAAAGGTCTATATAGAACACAAAAAACTTCTGACATGTAGTTACTGATTTGTAGCTCATTTAACCTTACTAACTTTGCCGTCTAGTGGTTATACCACTACTTAAGACATCATGTTATATCAATTATTGAATGATAAAACATTACAAAAAATTACTTAACAATTGTGAAATATTTGACCCATTAAAAAAATAGTTATCCTAAGGTAATATGCGCAAGTTAAACTTTATAACAAGCGCGTTAAGGCTTATTTTTGCAATGTTATTAGGTAAATAGATTGGCCTTTAACAAGGTCGTGTAATGAATTATAAGTGTTAACTTTGACATTATAAGAACTGGTTGATTGCGGAATAGATTCATCCGTGATGAGGCTGCGAAATGTCACTGTCTTTGCCGTATCATAGATATAATATGTAAATGTTAGAACAAACAATATGTAAGTAAGATTAGGGGATAGAACCACGATGCCTACCGTTAAAATGACCGTGTGGAATATAGATCAGTATATACTATTCTTTGCTAAGCTAAGAATACTAATAATTCAATTTTCAATTTAAATATTTTAGTGCGTGGCTCTTAAGTATACATTTTCGATAGGAGCGTAAGGATCTTTAGCTGCATTTGAATAAAACGCCTGTGATACAAATGGTAAAGGGTCTTTTTGAGTTTTTACTGACACCAGTTACGTAAAAGAACTTGATCTCAACTCAGCAATATAACGAGATTTCTATTAACGGATTCCTTATATTATTCACAATCAAAAAATATCACAAATGAAACTTGAAGAGGCGTTTTTTTGTTGAACTAACCTAGAATTGATTCATATTTCTTGAGTTATTTTTTATAATAAAATTTGATACACATTATATATAAAGAAGTCGTGATACAGAAGCAAGGCTTATCTTGGAGTTAAATATATGTCTATAGAAACATTTTAAAAACATAATTTCGTAACACGATTATATAAATAAATTTGAATAGGAGAAAGTTAATTTTGTTCTGTATCGAATATACAAGTCGACATGTATCAATGTTATATATATAATATCAAATTATTTTCGAGCATTTCTAAACTCTTAATAACTTTATTTTTTAAATTTTTTGCCTTGTATTTAGAAGGTAGTCGGGCAAATTGAGATTTCTGTAAGTAATTTCTTTAAACAATGCCAACTCGCAACCTACTATGTTATTTTAGATGTTATGTTCCTTGTGTCTGTAATTACACTGTTTCACCTACCCGGCAAATTGGAACGTAGCAGTACATCGTATCGGTGTTTCGCGATAGAATAAACTATAAGCCTATATTAAATTTTCATAAAACAGTGTAGGCATTATGTTATCTTAGTCATTACTGGTGGTAGGGCTTTGTGCAAGCTCGTCTGGGTAGGTACCACCCACTCATCAGATATTCTACCGCAAAACAGCAATACTTGATATTGTTGTGTTCCGGTTTGAAGGGTGAGTGAGCCAGTGTAATTACAGGCACAAGAGACATAAAATCTTGTAAAGTAAAATATGTAAGCGATGGTTGACAGTTGACAATGCCAATGTCTAAGAGCGTTGGTGACCACTTACCATCAGGTGGCCCATATGCTCGTCCGCTTTCCTATTCTATAAAAAAAAAAATTGTTGTTACATTAATAACAAACATTTATTAAGAAATTTATATATAAATTTATATAGTTTTATTTATTTTTTTAATTTTACAAGCATTAATATATTTTTTGTTCCTATTAGTCACCAAACGTCTTATCTACGTACGTAATAACTAAGGAAGTTTTATTGTAAATAATCTGTGTAATACAATGTATCAGAAAATGTATAGGCAATAACTATTCATAGTTAAAATTGTTCGTAGATTTGAACAAGTGCTAATAGCATTATATACAAAGTTTAATTGTTTATATAGAACAAAGTATGATAAGTATTTTCTAAGTTGGATGTCCTTGCTTTTAATTAATCTTCTTAAAAAAAAGATTCAAAACCGCTTGTGAGAGCTTTCTTGAATATAGTTTATTTTTATTTCAAAATCAAAGCCATCTCGATGATACAAAGGTTTGGTTCTATAGGTCAGTGGGCAAATCGAAATCTGTTCCAGTAGAAATGTTATTATTTTTAAAGTTAATTAGATGACACGGTCGACTTCCTGCTGTGGCTACGCTTCGTCGATCTTATAATCAGGGTATACAAACTTTTTTCAAAGAAGTGTCAAAAGTGAGATTTTTAAAATTAGTGTAAAATTTTGGTGAGAAAAAAATGTGAAATTCTTTTTTTAAAATATTTTCTAGTGGTTTCCCTTTCGTGTTAATCGAAAACGCATAATATTGTAGCAATTATAAACGAATAATTGATGTCCATTATTTATAAGTTTTTTTAATGTAATATAATCCGTTCACAATCAAATTTAGATGAGTTTTATTAAATATTAAAGAACAAGATTATCGGCAACCATGCTATATAACTCAGTATCTCGCAACTAACCAAATATTTCGCAACAGTCGGCTTAAGTAATTCAATACAAAATATTTGTCTTCTTTTCGTTTCGGTAACTATTATTTACAATTTAATGGTTCATAAACTTTGGGATCAGATTTCCTTATTTAATTTCAACATATTTAAGTTATTATTTATTACAATAACAATATAAAAATATATATTTTGCTCATAAGGCCATGTAGTCCTAGTCCTTATTGCTATTGGGTTAAGAGCTACAATTTTTATAAAAGAGGCATTATTAAGACATTTAGCAGGTTGCCGTTAAAGTGAAATTCATGTTAAACTGATTAACACAAAACGCATGAAACTTTTGCTATTGCATGAACAACATTGTGTATTTTTATATTTCTTCAAAAGCACCTGTATACTAATATATCAGTGCATGGAGTAACTTAAAGTTCAACGAGTGTATATGTATTTATGTTGATTAGGTTTTGATTAGTTAGACAATGCTATGTTTTCTTCTTTCGAATGTCAAATAAAATATGACAGAAAGAGAAGAATCGGCGTTTAATTAGACATCGGTTATAAGAAGGGCCGTATAATTTAAAGATCTTTAAAAGTTGTTATACCCCAGTGTCCCCTGCTACACGTGTCGGTACCAATACTTGCATTATCAATATCAGTTCATTGACACTAGATAATATTCGTTACGCCATTTCACCAAAAATCTTCACCAAAAACCGTGACAGTAGACAAAACAATGTTGATGTACAGCATAACCAGGTTACATTATTTGTATTTATTATACACACCGTTTTGTAACCTAAAACTTTCAAAATAGGTTCTATATTCGCTTAATGTATTCTCGTAATGGCTTTGGACCGTTACTTAATGACAGTTCACCGAAGTCGGCGACACCGATCCTATTTGCTGGTCAGTTAGCTAATTATTTATTGCAATCGATGCACTTTTAATAGTATCGTTGACATCTCGTTCATGCGTAAATAACATGTATAAACAATATTTACCGAGGATGAAATAAGCTGTATCATAACAGAAGTAAAAAAAATACTATTGTAAATATTATCTATCTACCCGACCTTTTATTGATAGCTTATATTTAATCTCTAGCGTCCAGTAATAGTTTTTTTTTATCGGGAAAGTAATAAGACGGCATATTTTTCCACGAAAGTCGAAAACAATCCACAAAAACGTAAAAAAATGTTTTTAAATTTTTTATATTTTGTTATTGTTGCTTTGTTTAATTCTAAATATGTCAAAATTATTACAGTATTAAGTACGAAACGGATGCAATGAATTAAAGGTAATTTTAGGACGCAAATAAATAAAGGGAATTTTATAATGTCAAACGGCGCTGGCAATATCGGTGTAATTACTATTTATATCATTATTTGTTACTTAACGTAAAACGTAAAACGAAACATCCTCGTGTATCATATACGGATACATTTATCGTATAATGTTTGTTAGTTTAATTATTGCTTTTGAAATAAGTAACTGGTGGTAGAGCTTTGTCCAAGCTCGTCTGGGTACCACCCATTTATTAGATATTTTATAGCAAAACAGCAGGACTTGGTATTGTTGTGTCCGGTTTGAAGGGTGAGTGAGGTAGTGTAATTGCAGGCACAACGGACATAAGATCTTAGTTCCCAAGGTTGGTGGTGCATTGATGATGTTAGCGATGGTTAATATTTCTTACAATGCCAATGTCTATGGGCGTTGGTGACCACTTACCATCAGGTGGGCCATATGCTCGTCCGCCTACCTATTCTATAAAAAAAAAGTTTGTTTAGGCCTTGTTAACAATCAATTCTGTGTAGAGTTCGTGGATTTTTATAATTAATATAGATTTCTTGTAGCTTGATATAGGGAAGGTTTTTCCTTATCAAATTAGGAATATGAGTATAGTATGCGAATGCAACTACGTAGACAAATATATAAGTAACGCCTCGCTCTAATGGGTTGAATGTTGAAGCTTTTTAAAACATTTGTGCTTCCTCAATTATAGGAAAGAATAAAAAAAAGGGATGTTACGTTGTATTATCTACTCAATAACTACAAAAAGGGGATGGTTATTTAGACTATGTCATTAATAAAAAAAAATAATAAGTATAATATAATAATAAGTCGAGATAGCCCAGTGCTAAGAACGTCTAAATCTTATCCGATGAACGTGGGTTCAAACCCGGGCAAGCATCTCTGAATTTTCATGTGCTTAATTTCTGTTTATAATTCATCTCGTGCTTTTCGGTGAAGGAAAACATCGTGAGGAAACCTGCATGTGTCTAATTTCATCGAAATTCTGCCACATGTGTATTCCACCAACCCGCATTGGAGCCGCGTGGTGGAATAAGCTCCAAACCTTCTCCTCAAAAAGGGAGAGGAGGCCTTAGCCCAGCAGTGGGACATTTACAGGCTGTTACTTACTTACATTAATAATGTTTTAATTTTTCTCATTCCCTTAAATAATAAATATCATCGGAAAACGTTTAGCATCTTACATCACTGGTTTCTTATATAAACCCTATTTAAAATTCATTTAGAGTTATTTTACCATGCATCATGATATGTATTACATTACACATATTGCGATATGCCAGAGTTCTCCTAATTGGAAAGTTATCAGACATGTCTTAAATAGGAAAATTGCTTTAAATTAAAAGATGGCGATTCTAATTAGTACTGAACAATTTCTTCCTATTTCGTTCTTAACTTATAAGAACTTATAAGAAATAGTGCGATCGAATGAAATTCAAATTAAGAAATTTATTACGTAAATGACATATCTTACTTTTTTATAGTTTTCTACTATTACAACAGGAGTGCGCAAAATATTCTGCCAGTACAGATCAGTACCAACTGATTCGCAAATGAAATTTTCGTAATGGAAAAAAAATATCAGCCCAAATTGGGCACCATAGTTTTTTTCTACGTGACTTAAAATTCGAAAAGTCGTCATCAAGACAGTTTTTGGAAACTATGCCATAGGGCAATAGATTTGGCGACACTTCGTTGTCCTTGTTTTTAAAAAAAATCTATTTAATAAAGATTTGAGCTCCAAAAAATATAAAATACATTAAATAACTTAACTATGCATATAAATATAATTTGCACTTTTATCAAACGAAAGCTCATCTCAGCCACGCCTGCTGGCGTCATCATGACGTCAAGCCACTTGCTATATATTCAAATATATTAAGTAACCTGCGCCTGCGCAGGTGGTCTCGATTATCATTCATTGATATTCTTTATGCTCGATAAGGTGTCTTATAATTTTTGGCTTAAAAACTTCTGATTGTACCGAAATCATCAAATTCTAATCATAATGTTTTTTGTTACAGGTATGTAAGCTGGCCGAAACGGCTTCTGCTGTATGCGACATAATAATTCTATATTTCCAATCATCATCTTAATATTAATCTCTACTCCACATATTTTAAGATATTAATGCTTGCGTCATAGCCGGATTCAGTCTGAGATGTGAACTCTTACCCTTGGGGTACATTTATATAATAACAAGCTTATACATGATTCTATAAAGGAAAGTTCACACTAGACTTTATTATTGAAAAATAACGTATCTTATATTAACTTATAATTATCAAGATGTTTACTTATAATTATCAATATTCGATGTTTTCTCTAAATTATATCGCGTCTAAATTATGTCGCCGATTTTATAATTAATTTTGTTATGGTTCACTTATTTTAAGCCTCTTACACTGGCATTGCTTTATTTGTTGTCAGCTTACTTAATTTTCATTGGATATTATGAACTCAATTCAAAGATTAGTTCCGATTTAAATAAAGAGATTTGATAAGGTGTGCGCAATAAGCCATCTTTCAAGCTACCTCTTTACAGTTAAAACTCACGAATGAAACATTAATACAATTGTAAGTTCTATTTTTATCAAGAAAAAGAATAAAATTGTATGACCAAAGATTGTTCTAAAAGAATCAAAAGTGCGTGCGAAAGATTGGTTGAGAAATTATATGTTGTAACTGTTTGCATTGTATGTTATTGTATTGTGTATTTATTACATTTGGTAATATTTAAGCGGCGTTATTCTAACGATGTTTTATTCATAAAAACACATTTAAATTAAAAAAAATGGTTTATATTAAGAGTAAAACTAACTGTGTAAAATCTCTTATCGTTAGAGTTTTAAGTTAACTATACACTGGCTAAGTGGTTGAGTTGTAAGGCTTTACAGAAATTAACATCTCTCTTGCTTTTATGGTATGATATTTGAGACGAAATATGCCATATATTAGATATTGCAGTTCATAAAAACACAATGCACTCTTTTTAGTAGCCCGGCTCTAGATGTTGATCCCAGGACCTCGGGATCTGCAGACTTATAAAGTAGACGAGGCATTTAGTAAAATATGTATATAATGCATTTCTAAAAATAAATTATACATTAACATTATATACTTAAACATTATTATTTCTTAAGATTTTACCATATATGTATAATTTGATTTTTTATTAGAATTAATTTAAAATCTGTGCACAAAATGCGACTTTAATATCTGATTTCATAGTTTTGGGATTATTTACATATGAAATGGACTAGACGTACCAACGTCACCCCTGACCGGATTGTTCGTTACGTGATTGACCTTGCCACAGACCGACAAATTACCTGATACGCATATAACTAGACAATTTGATAATAAATTCTTGAGCCTGAATTCTTTAAGCATTCAAGGTCAGTGTCGGTCAGAGTATAATATAATCCGCCATAATGAAATATATACTTTGTTTTAGATCTTTTTTAGTTGAGGCTTAGTCTACCAATACGAGAAGTGAACTATGAATAACAATGAAATATCTGCCTATAAAATATATATGCTTAATATGTTTTTAACGCTTATTTATTGACGTAGGTTCTGATAAATCGAACCATTTATTTTTGTTATTATTTTATTTAATTATAAATTTATTTTGCTTACCCCAAATGCTATCAATAGTTCTATAAAATAATTTTATAGAAATATCGAGATTTAAAGAGCTCTAATGACGTTTAATCACTGAGGCATAATTTATTGGCAGAATATTTTACGCATTGCTATAACAGATGAACGCTAGTTAAAAAAAAAAACTATATATTTAATTTCCGTAAATCAATTTATTCTTTACAATTTCATTCCACCGCACTATTTCTTAAATTGAGCACGGAATAGGATGAAAGTAGTCCGTACCAATTAGAGTCGTCATATTGCTGGTCTATATCGTTTTACTATTTGAATCTTATCATATACAAATTGACAATGTTTTTATAAATACTAAATTTATAAAGTACCTTGTATGGGTGTATAAACCATCCAATATCATATTATATGAAAAAAGTATATAAGCCTACATGGTATGTAAACTCAAATTTTGCAATTCATAGGGATGCATGTTCCATTAAATTGGACGCCATTTCTTCATTTGATCTAACATCTAATAATCTACTGGTGGTAGGGCTTTGTGCAAGCTCGTCTGGGTAGGTACCACCCACTTATCAGATATTCTACCGCAAAACAGCAATACTTGATATTGTTGTGTTCCGGTTTGAAGGGTGAGTGAGCCAGTGTAATTACAGGCACAAGGGACATAAAATCTTAGTTCCCAAGGTTGGTGGCGCATTGGCTATAAGCGATGGTTGACATTTCTTACAATGCCAATGTTTAAGGGCGTTTGGTGACCACTTACCATCAGGTGGCCCATATGCTCGTCCACCTTCCTATTCTATAAAAAAAAAAAAACAAATTAACGTGTACTAACAAAACACATAACGTAAGGAAAAATCAAATATTTTCCTTCCATTAAAAATCGAACTTCGCTTTTTGCATTCCATATACGTAATAAGTCGGTTAACTAAACATTAGCTCAAAGTATACGTAATAATTTCGTCAAATGTACCTATTACGCTGCGGACACATCAACAAAAGTGAGAGTCAAGTCAGCCGCAAGGTGTGGGACCGGTTTAATGAAAACGAATGTGTAAAATACTTGACCGACTGAATTTATAGATTAATATTTTAATATAAACAAGATATACCAGACCATTTTCAAGATTATAGTTCGATTTAAACATTTTTGATTTATAGGTTTCATACTAGGGCACAGTGAAAGCAATAGTTTTTACTGTTGACATGAGTTAGAAAAAGTAGTCATATTGTGAAATTTTATGTTAAATTGTAATTAGCAACAACATTTTTGATGTCAATAATATCCTCCTGACCGATTTCGATCACGGCAGCCGTTCTCGTCGGAGTATTATATAGTAAACGGAGAAAATGGTGCTCAAATATATTATCGTCCTATCATAATAACCCATTCGAGGTTGGCGATGCAACACCTTTTCAATTTTGGAGCAGGACCAGTCTTTGGTCCTTTTGCACGTGCTCTTCAATGCACAATAAACACTGCCAACTTCCAACACTACAAGCTGCTACTGACTTACTATTTATTTATCGACCCGAGATTTAAAACAAAGTCGGAATATGCAGCCTTACAAGTTAACCACTAGACCAACGAAGTTTTTATACAGTTATATATCGACTAGGTCACCTAAGAGAAATAGCCTGTATTATCAAGTAACGAGACCTCAACAACAAGGCCGATATGACACGATCCAGTTCACAATCACTGGTACAATATTTTTATACGCAATCAGCTTTTCATTGAACATGCTTTGTAAACAACACTATATAAGTTAGCGAAACATCGAAACACGTTACACAGCCAATAATAAAAAGTTAACAATTAGCTTGAAAGTATGAATAAATAATTTCAATAATTACAAATATCTTAATATTAAAAAAATCCAATAATTATAATATTTATACTTATGTTTAGTTACCCACTCAGTGTTGGATTTGAAATGCATATTGCGAAACAAAAAAAATAACTATTTTATTCGAAATGAAACTTAAAAAGTAAATAAATAAATAAATCTATATAATATAATGCTAGTGAAATATATTTTAATAATTTTATTTATATAATTAATTAATTATGTAATCTTTGAAGTATGTAATTAGTTTCTCTAATTATGATATTAAAATAAAATCTTATTACACCTGTGCAATTTCAGTAGGACATTTTATAAATATTTTATCACGTAATTTTATATGAGATAATTAAACCTGCGCTCACGTCGGTAGTAACTTAAAGAATTTCTCAGCATTGGAAACAGAGTAAGTAGAGCGCGGTGTCGAAACATGATTTGCACATCCGCGCTGCACCCGCGCATGCGCGTGTGCCCGCCGTCTGATGTATCGCGGCCATTGATCTCTTTAACTACTAATTATAATTACTGAAAATAAAATTAATAATTACGTTCGTACGTTACGTTATCTATGATTGCTATTAAATCCAGACAAGCACCGCTTCTCAGGGAGAGGAGGCATCGTCAAGTTGAGGTACATATCTGTACTGTCAGATACTTTACAAATAAAATAAAATATTAACTATCCATTTCCGTGGCATAAGTATTAACAGACCAATCCGTTTTGAGGTTTCGTTCTATTGATATTTGTCTTTAAGATTGTATTAGTTGTTAGATGTTCATGAAATTCTTTCGGCTCGAAAGGCTTTATAACAAATTATGTTATTCAATCCAAAAGACAGTTTTTCTAAATAAAAAAAAATCTATAATAAAGCATTCAAAATGAAATTTGATTCCAAAGTTTTTATATGTAACGTTTCAAAATTTAAAAATCTAACGAGTTTTCACGTGTCCTGTGAGTTGCAAACACTTTTTTTAACATAGAATAGCCATTGTTTATATTTTATAAATACTTCATAAATATATTAAAATAATAGGTAAAATTATAATATCTATTTTATATTTTAAAGGAAGAAATTACATAAAACGAGAGAAAAGTATCGCGGAAGGTAGAATTATAGACAAGCTCGCATATTAGAGATGTCGGACGTAACATGAAGGTAATTGCGATGCAAATGTGAAAATTATTTACTTTCGAACTTGTATATAGAGCCAACTTGAGATATATAAACGACTTTTTGAACCATATCTCTAGGATAACAAAATCACAAGACTAGTGTCATACAAGGTAAATATATTGTGTCATATTATATCATCTTAGATTTAAAAGAGTAGCCATCAAAAATTCGCTTTGTTTAAACAATAATATAAAATATATTTATTTAAAGATTGATACTCGATAAAGTCCAAGTAAAAGTCCAAGGTAATTCCTATTTGTTAGCATATTTAATTTGCTTTACTTGTAAGAAACAACAAATAAGTGAAGCAGTTAAATTAGAAATCAAAAATATATATCATCCGATAATGCTCTTCCAAGATCTCATTTTAAAGATAAATTTAAATTAAAGCTATAATATAATATAACGTAACGTTCAATATTTCTAAAATAACCCTATTTATAAATAGCCATTGTTTATAATTAATTAAATACAATACAAAGAGTATTTGTATTTTATTAATTATAAACTACGACTGATAAAAAATATAACGTTCACTATTATACATAATATTATATATAAAGTTATTTTAATATTTTTTAATCGCCTGTTATGTTCAAAATACACTGCATTTAGGTAAATCAAAGCAAATTTACTACGATTTTATTTACTAATGTTAATGTATTTTTTTACATACCGTCTAATAAAAATTCCACACTATATACGCGATAACGCAGCAAGAAATCCCTTAAAAAACATTCAAATTTTTACAACCGTTAAGGAAAGAATCCATGCAATGCACCTTAGCGAATTGCTAAAGATCAAAACCAGTTGATTACATAACTATAAACGAGTACGACTCCTGGATATGGCGTTTGTGGCATTCTTACTACGAAAGTCACTTTCTACGAATTACGCACGAGTTGATTTAGTTAACAAAAAACCCATCGCATAAATATAGTTAAAATATGATAAATATACGTACAATTTTAAATATATGTCCATTAAATGTCCATCCTGGTGTTGCTAAAGTATAAAACAAAGAAAGCATAAACACTGTCTACGGATTTTATTTTAAATTGCCACTAGCTATTTCTTGAAAGTCGTTAATCCATCTAACCCGATCGCTGATTTATATTATGGTTATGCGTTTGTATCAAATTTTACAGTACTTTTTCTCAAGGTCGTTACGTTTCCAGAGATACCGTCTTCACTCAGGAATTCGCCTAGTTCCATAAGATATCGGTTCTGAAGCATAAGAGGTCTCTGCTGCTTAAATAACTTAAACTGTAATATTGATAAAAGTATTTAATTCAAAAATTGAAACGATAGACACGATCATTTATTTTGATATTTAGTATTAAAAGAGTCTATGTCACATCTTTTATAGCTTTATGTAATAGCTTAGATTAATATTAATGACTTATCACAAAAAAGTATCACGTTGATATTTAGAATTATACTTTTCGCAGTGAAAGTTTGTTTTATATTAATTACGTATTCCAGATTTATGTAAATTTATTAATTGATTAAAAATTATTATTTTGCTTAACGTAAATTGGTTTGAAGTTGTAAAATAATTTAAATTGTAGAAAAACAACTTTAATTAGTTACAATTTTTAAACGAGTTTAATTTTTAATCCATGTAATAAAAAGGATAAAATTGAGTACGTTATATTGAGATACGTGTGTGGAAAATGGAAGACTGAAAAATGGTTAAAGATATGAAAAGGACATACTAAAAATCAAGTTAAAGAATAAAGCTGTACTTCATTAATTAAAATCATGTCGATACGATACGCTAAAAAAAGATAATACCATACAACACATTTACGCATTTATTTACTAGTAGCGGCTTAGTATAACGGAATACCATAAGTTTTTTTTTCCCAGAATAACTTCAAGCGCCTATTAATTTCCCATAGCTATGGAACCCTTGGCTTCCATAGCTAAGAGGAGAAGGTTATGGAGCTACAGTGAAATTAATGACTTGGATGTTTTCTCACGTTTTCTTTCATCGCCGAGCACGAGAAGAATTATTAAAACAAATTAGGCACGTGAATATTCAGTGGTGCTTGGCTGAGTTTGAACTCGCGATAATCGCTTAAGATTCACGTGGTATAACAACTGGGCCATTGCCGGCTTTCTAGAAATTAAATCGTGCATCGATGATTACCTCGTTGGTCTACTGGGTGTCTTATAAAGTTGGGCCAATTTGTTCGATTTTTCTGTCAATAAATCCTCAGTAGCAGGATATTTGGAAGTTGGCAGTGTTAACACTCGTGCCGGACGGATAAATAAACATATTTAAGTATGTTCGTTTTTAAACAATATCAATGAATAAAATCGCACAATTTAACCTTGTATAATTCAAGTGTTCAATTAGTTTTTTAAATGTTTTTTCCTTAAATATGACATAGAAATTACACAAGTCAGACTTATGTACCGATCTGGTGATATTCGTTTGAAACCACAACTGAACGAAAGGTTAAATATGGTACAAAGACTACACGTCTATACAAATGTCAGTACAATGGATAATTAAATGGCGATTTAGACTTTAAGGATACATATAATAATTGTTATAATTTTTATTCTTAGCCAGTAGACACACAACATATAAGCCAGCTGATGGTCATTTTGATCCGTAAAAATAGGCATTGTTAGAAGTGTAAACCATTCCTTACATCAATAATCCATTGTCAACTTTGTAAAATGTAATGTATGAGTGTTGGTAATTTAGATGGACTTAAATATATTAATATCAAGTCGGTTATCGTTTCGTAGTTATCGGTCTCACGTAAATAATACTAGAATTTAAATTGCTCTTATCGAATTAGTAAACACTTTTTAATTATCACATCAAACTCTCATCAATAAGTTTTTTTACTAGATTAACTCATAAAATTGTATAAACTGTAATACTATGTAGTTTTATTTGAGATTAATTGACAGACACACGAGGCTTGGACATGGCAACTACCATTGAACCGAAAATTGTTATACATTTGAGCACAGAAAATATGAGCCGTGATGGCTCAGTGGTGCGTAGACGAGATTCTTATCAGATGATTCCAAAATCCAAGCCTCGTTAGCACCACAGATTTTTTAGGCGATAATTTGTGTTTATAATTCATCTCGTGTTCGGCGGTGAAGGAAAATATCGTGAATAAACATTCATGTGGCGGATGAAAGCCTGACACGTGTCCACCATGCGGATTGTCTTGGATTAGAGTAATTGAGTAAGCTCCAAACCTCTTCAAAAAGAAGGGGGAGGGGGGAGCCTTAGCCTAGCAGTGGAATATTTATGAATTTGTTATTGATTCATTAGTCGATATTACACATCTAATTAAGAAAAAAATATGTATAATATTTCAAAATGCATACTGCAATATCACTATAATTATAAAAATGCTTTAAGCTCTAATATCATAAATTGAAATGAACATTTAATTAACAATTATTATATGAATAATTAAATTACTTGTTTCCAGGATCTAGAAATAAAAAAATGGAATATATTTTACAAGTATGTCACAAACTCAATATTCAATTGCAATGTATCAACGGACAGAAAAGCCGGCAGTTGGAATAACACATTGATTGAGAAACGCATGTTGTAACGAATGCAATATGAAGTAACGCACTGATCGCGCTTATCGTTATCGAACACATTTTTTTATTATATTTATATAGTCTATGTTGCCGTGACTTTATGGTAATGTAATTATTGAAAAAAATATATATATTTGGATAAAACCTTTTTCTGCACTCACTACATAGAAAAGGTTTAAAAAACAAAAAAAAACAGCCTTATACAAAACGCCTGTGTAAACAAATAATATTTTAAGCCTAAAAACAATAAAAAAATGTCTATGAAGTTAAAAGAAACGGTCAATATAATATTAAAATAATTAATACGTACGTACATTGTGTATATAATTTATTAATAATAATTTATAATTTAAAAAAATAATCCCGATGAGTTTCTTTCGCCGGTTCTTCTCAGATGTTTATTTCCGAACCGGTGGTAGATTATATGACAATCAATAACAAAGTGTAACGCTTCTATATTAAATAAACATTTTTGACTTATGACTTTTGAATTGCGATAATTTGTTAAAGTTATGAAATATAAAATAAGGGATATAATCAATAATCAGCGATCAATTTAACAGTTGATTGGCAAGGGGCAGTGGCACGCGCCATGACGCACCGGATGCTCGGAGCATCTTGAAGCGTGACGATCAAGAAACTAATCTGCCGACGTTTATTAGTAAAGACTTGTATAAATGGGCGTGACGACAATAATCTACTATTTATTCATTAGAACTTTAATTATGAAAGGCTATAGAAGATAGTTTTGACTTATATTTTCATTCCATTAGGTTAATGTATAAGTATAGTAGCCGTGATAGCCAAGTGGTAAGAACGCGTGAATCTTAACCGATGATCGTGGGTTCAAACCCGGGCAAGCACCACTGAATTTTCATGTGCTTAATTTTTGTTTATAATTCATCTCGTGCTTTACGGTGAAGAAAAACATCGTGAGGTGCATGTGTCTAATTTCACTTATATTCTGCCACATGTGTATTTCACCAACCCACATTGGAGCAGCGTGGTGGAATAAGCTCCAAACCTTCTCCTCAAAAAGCGGAGAGGTGGCCTTTAGCCCAGCCGTGGGACATTCACAGGCTGTTACGGTACGGTATAGTAATATATACTGATATAATAGAATCTTAACTAATGATCGTGGGTTCAAACCCGGGCAAGAACCCTGAGTTTTCATTTGCTTAATTTGTATTTATATATAGTACTGATGTTTTGCGGTAGAATATCTGATGAGTGGTAGGTACCTACCCAGACGAGTTTTCACAAAGCCCTACCAACAGTAATTATTACTTCGCATCCATCATAGTTGTAAGTAAATACATATATGGCATTTGTGTTAGATGCAAGTTACATGTGACTGATACTTAAATTGGAAGGAAAAGGTATGTGGATAAGTTCCTAAAACGTCATAATACGGAAGATACAAGGTTCTATATATGCATTCAAAATTACACAGGTGAACTCAATGTACCGATACATTAATGTAATGGATTATCTAAGATATTTAGACATATACATAGGGTTGTTAAACAAATGGTAGCGTTGTACTCGAGTTTGACATATGACCAAACTCCTTACAGTAACGATGTTTGTTAGTATTCAAAGTTTAAATTTAGTCCAAATATTCAAAGGATATTTGTAAACAGAATAAGATAACGTCATGTGCTATCCTACAAAATAAGTGATAAATACAAATTGTATATTTGCGTAATAAGTATAATTGATGAATATGAGAAATGCTTTACGAAAGAAGTATATTTTTTTATATACCGGGTACTACCGTATAATTTATTTATTTATTAGGTAATCCAACAGCTTAAATATAAAATAATTACTACATATTATTTTACTCGTAAATAAACCCAACATACCTTTAAAATATATATTATAATAAAAAGTAAAATAAGTAATAAGTATAAAGATAAGAATGTAATGTGTGCATGTGTGAATCGTATGTGTTTGTGTCTGTGATTTTCTAATGTCATCTCGTTTGTAGTAGTGTCTTTATAATTATATTATAGGTAATTTTTTTGTATTATTAGAATAGAAAGGAACTCGACAAAGATAAATATTCGTATTATTTTGTAAATTATATATCAAATTATTCGTAACCAACATCATATTAAAAGTTTTTAGGTAACAGCTCCGTTATCAATATACAACGTTCTATCTCATTATATTATATTTTATCTCCTTCTCATTAGCCAATTACATTTTATATCTTTGAATGATCTGTGAAGAAGTAAGTACTCTTAGTTTCAACATGTTCTAGACGTTTGTCGCACTTACCGTCAGCATTGTATGTTTAGTTAAGATAGTACTGCACACATACGTACATACGGATAGCAGTAAGTTTGGATGGTAGAATACCTTGGCCGCGATAATGGCGATGTGTGTCGCAAACTTTAATATATTTTTCAAATCTAGATGATTATATTTAAGAAACAAGTCACGCGTAAAACTTCAGTGCTAATCAATTTACGCCATTAATAACATGGGATGCTACTCATTCAAATTATTAAAATGTCATAAGATACAAACAATTTGAACGAAATTCCAAACAGTTGTCAGCCCTACTTACACCCGTCATACCTTCGTCACGGATGCTTTAGCGTCCAGCTTACGTAAAATTGTTGCATTACCTTATGAAATGTTTTGTGATGACTTATCCAAATACTAGTGTAATTTTTCAACTATCCATTTAATATCTTTACAAAATATGATTTTTTAATTTATTTAATGTTTTCGAGAAACAAATAATTATAAATATCTTACAATACTAATACAGTCAACTGCAATATTAAATCGGGAACGCTACCGGAACTGCCAAGAAATATGATTCTTTCATAATTGTACTAATATTATGTGTATGTTATATAGACATTTTTTATGAAAGGTTATAAATTAACTAATCACCTACTAAACAACGTATAAGTAAGGTCATACATTATTACATCATACATTGCAATTATAGGTATGCAAGACTTGTTGAAATTGACACTTACTATAAAGTAACAACGCACAGCTTACCCCCAAACCCTCCTTATTATAGTCAATTAAAAAAAACCGTTATTAGTCGCAATAAAATAATTCACATCTGGAATATTAACACAAAATTATCAGACCGCCGTTGCATTTTCAAAATGGCGGACTATGTCGGAAGTATTTCAAAGCTTTGCCGTCCTTTCAAGAACGTTCTATATTAATTGTGAGCGATTCATAAATATTCAAAGTAACGATACAGTTACTTACCGATTGTGTCGTCTAACTGTCGCACGTTCTGTCTCTTTAGGAAAATAGGTTACTTTGTGAATACTGAGTGAGTTTCACGATGAAACGGGAATTATGTTGAAACGTTAAAGAAGTTTACTAAAATATTATTCTACAAGTTTAATCACTGAATCTGTGTGAACTAGAAGAAATTACAACGGCCTTAAATGTTCTGTGTTCATTCTTTTTTTTTTAATGTCAGACAAGTACAAGCATAGAAAACGGCCAGACAGATAAAAGATATTGAAGATTTATTATTTATTATTTAATATATGTACAAATATTTATGTATAAATATTATTATATGTAAAATAAACAATAACTCCATGTCCTATTGCTGAGCATCGTCATACTCACATCTTATTCCTACTCTCAAATGAATCGCGATGTTTTCTTTCACCGCCAAACGCAAGATGAATAATTATAAAAGAACGAGTTCTGGGCTTTTTAATATCCTATATCCTTTTCTGTAATCCTGGCAACCTCTATGCAAAATTTTATGATGATCACTTGATCAATTAAGACATGAAAAGCTACAAACAAATAAACAAATTCAGTTTTGCATTAACAATATCAGGCTTATTCAGTGGATTTTTTCCAATTGTACCCGCAAATTATATGTCGGACGCAATCAATGACGCCACTAGTAAATGATTCTATAGGTCATCTAGCGACAAAGTTTTTAAATAAATACATTACTGGCCTTTACATTGTATCCTATCTGTTCCGGTGTTGCATCAAGCGTAAATATCAAATTGTATAATCACAGCCTGAAAAAATAATAGAAAGAAATAGATCGTTACAACATGCTGCGAAACCTACTGTGTATATAATAAAAGCTGTGAAGTCTGTTTCTAAATACTTTTTATAATGTAGACGTTTTATAAATAAATCTATAAAATGAATTGCAATTACTACCTAAAAATAAGTTTATTTTTCTGCGTATTTTTTATTCTTCACGTCGAAGTTTACTTTGACTGATGGTTTTTTTTAACCATGCAAGAGGTTTTAACCATACTTTCTTTTTATGCTAATGTACATTTTTTTTTGTCTACAGGAATACACGACATGGTTGTTCATTCTGATAGCTGCTATAACGCTGGCAACACCAGGTAAATAAAAAAATATTATATCATCAAATTAAAAATTAACATTTTAAATATATAATATTGTGGTACACCATCAAGAAGGATGTTAATATTGTGAGATGCCTAACCTAATATTTATTAAATCTAATATTTCATGCATTATTGATATATTCACGAAGTCCCTTTAGCCTGACATACACACGTCCTTTAAACGGTAGGGCTTTGTACAAATCATCATCGTTATCAATTTATATTTGACTACTCAGAGTCAGAAAAATTAATAAAAAAGGTATTCTAATACACGAAAAATGTATTTTAATTTAAATATTTATATAATAAAATTATCAAGAGCATAGTTGGGTATACATCTATCTAACAATCTATTGTTATTTAAATAATTTTCTTATCAAAACAAATTTATTTTACAGGACAAACATTATATAGTATATTATTATAAAGCCTGTTGTTCGATAATAGTAATATAGTTAAATGAAGAGATTACCTACATAGGTATAAATAGCAAGCAAGCCTTAATTTAAATATTATATTAATCATTTATACGATCAACTATTGAATCTAGTTTTTAATGGTACAAATGCATTGTTTTAAACTGAGACAATTCTCTGCTATTGTTCGAAACACAAAGGAACAGAATGTAATCATGAATCACCATTTACGGAATCCACATACAAATGCATTTTGAAGTAAATTCACTATTTGTATGAGTGTAGTGTATTTTGTTTATTTAAAACGTTTACAGAGTGAAGCACGCGCAGAAATGGCATGATGTCATATAGCTTTATTAGTATGAAATTAATAAGAATCAAACTCGATATTTTTATATTTTTTGTGAACAAAATTGACTAAAAAGCAGTTTTACAATCATAAATTTAAGCATTAGTACGTTCCTATTGGATTTCAAATCAGGAAGGAATTATGAATATATAATATGTAATTTTCTAAGAATTATATGAAGTGATAATAGTTCGACCGAGAAAGGAAATAGGTTATCAATACGTTTAGAAGAATCCTGACGTAAATATGAACGCAGTATCATATATTTTTGGTATTGTTAAATTTAAAAAAATGTAGAAGTATACACATGCAGTCTATACTGATGAATATTGAAAATTCCACCTTCACGAAATTATCCACTTCGAAAAAATTTACAAAAAAATAATTCTGAGAAAAATAGATTTTTTATTTTTATTTATAATTAATCATGATTTATCAGTTTTTTTTTGATAGTTTTAACAGTTCTATTCGGCGTTCTGGTAGCAATTAAAAAATATATTTGGTACATACTAAGTCCATGAAAGCAAATAAATATTTTCTGGTTTAGGGAAAACATATCTGTCGTCATGTCTGTAGTACACTCATCCGTAATCTCAAAGGCCATTGCCCCGGGGGGCTGCACAATGCCTCATTGTGATCATCGACGTACAATCGGCAAAACCTTCGAGTTTTTTGCTGTTGTAAACCAAGAAAACGAAAGTTCGATTATAGTCCATTCTCTAATATAATTTATAATATAACTAAACAAACAGGAATTGTTTTTTAATCTTATAATTTCGATTTACAAGTTATGTACTAATAAATTCGTTCTGTAAACTTTTTATAAATAAAATAAAACAGATATTTTTTATAATGAAAGGGTATTTTTGAATAATTGACAAGTAATTAAGTTGAGACGTTTCTTCTAAGATATCTTGTACCTATATGTAGATGGTATAGTTATATCTTGTGGTTTTTTGTTACTTAGCTTAGCTTCCTTATGAAACCAAAAATATTAATTATTATTAACTAGTAAAGAACTAGAGATAAGCAATAAGAAGTCATTTTTATTTATTGACTTTATAATATGCACGTACCAGATTATTCAAAATTAATATGAAAAAAATAATAATAAGCTATATATATGTATCTGTCAAATATTATATATATATCATAAGCAACGACTTATTATTCTTAAAGTTAACCTTTCATAATGGTGTTTCGTAATTTTTTTATTAATTTATGTTTATTTTTGTTTTAGCGCTTTCAAGTTCACCGCGCGTGGTATGTTACTACACAAATTGGTCGGTATACCGGCCAGGAACTGCCAAGTTCAATCCTCAAAACATAAACCCCTATCTATGCACACATCTCGTGTACGCATTCGGAGGCTTCACGAAGGACAACACGCTGAAACCTTTTGATAAATACCAGGACATTGAAAAAGGTAATTTCATATAATATTTAACATATTATATTAAAGCAATATAAATTTTATTTTAAGGTATTATAATTTATAATTGTTGATAGATTGTAAACAAACATAAAATTAAGCACTCATTCATTTTAACTAAAATCATTTATCAGGTTTTCAGTCCCTATCATGTCACGTAGAATGTAGAAATGTGTGTGGTCGATACAATAATAAGAATCTTAATGGTTTTAGCTCACACTCATTATATAAAATTCGTACCAAACTCAGTCGATATTTTATATTTCTTTGTTAATATCTGTTTATAAATCTACTATCATTTTGTTACATAAGCATGAGGAACTAAGCGTTTGTTTTATGAAACTTTTATTTGAAATGTACTAATAACAGTACACCATTAGATTCAAAAGTAATTATTACTTTTCCGCAGTAAAGTGAATCGTATTTAATTGATTAACACAACACTTCAGACATTATATACACTTAAGAGTTACTTCTATTAAAAGATAAATAAAATTTCTAAAAAATATTTTTTATGTAACAGAGAGTAAAATCTTATGTACATATGTATGTACACATAGTTTAAATCTTGTTTTTATTTGCATTTTCTGTTATGTTCGTGTAGTATGCGCTTTTACTTTCATTTGCGTAGTTAGCGTTACATTTGTTTAATAAAGCAATCGATTACAGTAGGTGACGTGCGTATTATAATTTTTTTTTTAATAAAATAATGTATAAAACTATTGCGATTTGTCTCGAGCATTAGCTAATGATGTATAAAAATAAAGCCATTTAATAAAATTTTATAATGACTGACTGACATTTTGTCCGTCATATTCGCACAACTTCGGCTGGTGGGTCTAGAAATATTCAAATTAGCACCGCATTCTTCAAACTCGGTTAAGAACCACGTTTTCTATCCACTAAGGCCAATATACTTGACCGTCTCTTATTAAAATAATGAGCATGTCATATGCCAAGTTGACGTAATTTCCTAACTTATTTTTGATATTTCAACTATGTAACCAAGTCCATGACACAATTACTATAAATACCAAGATCGTTACTAAGTGGTTACTTTATGACCAATTTTCGTTATTCACTTTAAATGGCGAAAACGTATTGTCTAGATTAAGTTTTAAATGCTGAAATGTTAACTCAACAGTATTATAATAGAATATATATAGATGACAAAATATTAATTCTGGATCACGAGCCAGGTTTTTTTTTAAACTAAGTAAGTTATATACTGTTGTAAGCTTAACTTAATTCTTTAACAAGCACCGTTTGTGTGTCGGATGTTTCGGATGAAAAATATTACCTAAACGTAAGCTAAATCTTCTCAAGAGAAGAGGTTGCCTTTACCCATCAATTGGATATTAATTGGCTGTTATTTTTTTTACTTATCAACATGATGACTACAAAAATCTTGTATGACTTTCATCTTATCGCATTTCTCTGTTGAATCGCAATTCCAATTATTTTAGCAAAAAATATATTATATAGAAATGATAACATCAAAATTTTATAACTAGGAAAATGGCTTCAACAGCCATGTATTATATAACTAATTAAAATATTGCATTGTTAGTAACTTGTGTTAGAAATGCTATCAAACGGATGGGAGGAGCATCCTTACAATGTTTAAATAATAAACTCATCAAGTATTATTCAAATATTTATTCTATTGAGGTATTTTATAATAAGGTGAAAAACTACAAACAACCGGTAAATTATAATGGATATTTAAAAACAAATCGAAAGGATCTGAAGCGGTATTCGTCTTCTAATAATGATTTTAATAAATAATAATTGCACAAAATACCGTTTCTCCTCTTATCAGTTTTATCGATGAATTATCTTGTTCCTGTTTCATTATTTTAAATGATATGCGTTATATTTAATTACATTAAGTACAATCTAACATTTATTAATTTGCGGAACTTTAGAAAACGCAATATTAATATTTTCAAGGACTTATCTTCAAAGGAATAATCGTATAAAATAACACTGATATCGGAAATATTTTATACTTAAATACATAAGTTAATTAAAATAAAAAATACATAACGCATCAATTGTGAGTATTATGTACTTACGTTTCTATAATTGTAATATTTCTAAAGCAAAGTTTAATTACAAGTAGCCCGTATCAAAAAAAAAAAAAACAATAAATGAGTGAATGAGTCATGAATAAATAAATATATAATTAAAAATACTGAGCAGTGCTAAGAGCTAAGAACCATCTAGGTAACCCCATGATCAAAATATTCAACAAAATCGGCTAAGTCGCTTAAAGTAATTGTAAATATACGGGTAACATTTCTTGAGAAGAAGTTCTATTTTGATAGTAAAAAAAAACTAGCCGCCGTACTGCTGTATTCAATAGAAGCATGACTTGGTTACTCTTTTATTTCATTATGTAATTTATATATAAGTTTTTCTGAACTTTGGACGTTATCTTCTTCAACAAATTCGTTGGTACTGTCTTGGTTTTTAAAAGATTATAGTTTATTTATAGACTAAATACTAATAAGAAATATTTTTCCTCAGGTGGTTACGCTAAGTTTACTGGTTTAAAAACCTATAACAAGAACTTAAAGACACTACTAGCTATCGGAGGCTGGAATGAGGGATCCTCTCGCTTTTCTCCCATGGTTGCTGCTAAAGATAGAAGGAGGGAGTTCGTCAGGAATGTTATTAAGGTAACATTTTTTATTTCTTGGAAACCTTACAACATTAAAAGCCATAAAAGTGTTTTTTTTTTTAATTTCATTTGTTTGGCCTTCATCAACATTTTCATCTCTTGACGTATTACATTTTAACGAGAGGAGCTAGAACCATAAACTATATTTATAACCTTTGTTTATATATAGTGTATTATGAACAGTTATCTGCTGCCTCTGCTATAGCTGCGTTGTGTATTTTGAAAGCTGGACGCAGGTTGTTTGCACTTTCTCTTGTCATTAAGCGTTATTAAAGTGCAGCCGGATATCTGGTCTCGGCAGCTATTTAGTAGTGAATGTACTGTACTAAAATTCCTATTAAATTGATTTTTTTATTAACTTCGTTAATTACTGTTGCGATGAATTAGGTACATTAAATTTTAGGTAAGATTAGTACACAATTGGGTAGGTGAATATTTTTTTGCTGTTGTTACCAATTATGATAATTGAAACAGCTGAGCTGCCGTAATGGCTATAACACTTTTTTACACAAACAAGATTTTTCATGTGCTTTATTTGTGTGCTTATAATCCATCTCGTACTCGGCCTTAAAGGAAAAGATCGTGATTGCTCACGATCTTTTCCTTTAGGCCTGGGTCTATCGGATGAAATTCTGCCATGTGTGTCTACGGAATCGCAATTGAAGCTCCATTTACTGGCTTGTTATTTTTATTAGTTTGCAATGATGACTATAAAAATCTAAAAAACTCCTGATTTCTTTCAGTTCCTAAGGCAAAACCACTTCGACGGTCTTGATTTAGATTGGGAATATCCAGCTTTTAGAGATGGTGGAAAGCCCAAGGACCGTGAAAACTACGCTAAGCTGGTGAAAGAACTGCGCGAGGAATTCGAACGAGAATCCGAAAAGACTGGCAAACCTCGTCTGCTTCTGACGATGGCTGTTCCGGCTGGTATCGAGTATATCCAGAAGGGCTTTGATGTGAAAACTTTAAATAGGTAATTGTCTAGAAGTCTTCTTTGTTTCTCTTTGATTAAAATCCATTAAAACAACCAATTACCACTTTGGGTAATTTTCATTAAGTTTTTAGCAAATATAGTTTATAAAAATGATACATAACTAAACTAAAAACTAAGAACTACAAACTAAGAGTAAAACTAAAAATTTATGCTTCACGTTCTAAGCATAAATTTTTATTATTCGATTAAATTCAATTCTATTTCTCTTTTTGTTTATTAATTTTTTGTTTGTTCAGATATTTTTTACATGCATGCATTACATGCTACTGTACAATATACATTAAGTTCTATTATAAAAGAAAAATAGACGTTTTGATATCATTTTTTAATAAGGCAAAAAACTGCTAAATTTAACGATATATAAAATATAAACAGCCTGAAAAAGATCCATTTATGGGAAAAAGCCTAAGATTTGTAGGTTATTGGTGAGGATACACAAATGGCAGATTATTATCCAATATATGCTGGTTGCTCCATGGTGTCCTTCATCACATGATATTATTACATAAATGTGCCTGATCAATCAATTTATTAGAAAAAATATCATTTTGCATTAAAGGCGATTAAACATTGTTTAGTTAATTACTATAAAATAAATAAAAATATGAAGGCTGCAATATATAAGCTTTAAAAACAAATTTAGATAATAAAATTTTAAGTATACGTTTCATAAGATTTGCCTTGTAACTTGTTTATTCTTTACGAAATTTAAATAAAAATATCGTGTCGAATGATTTATGAAATGATTCATTTTTTCTTATCGTTTTGCAAAATTATTTAAAAAAATACTCGCATATCTTATATATACGATCTCTATAATTTTCAACTTACAATATTACTCATTGTTCTTTGGCTGGCTTGTTCTTTGCACAGATAAATTATGAATCTATATTCAATTAAATTAATGAATGAACGGATTTTCAAACTATAAAAATAAATTGTGGCATTACGCTTTATTATTCATAAAATAAGATAATTACTTGTATTGTAACTTAAGATAATATAAAGTCTATTTATTATAAGCATGTAATTTTCGAAACAAATATCTACGACTTGTTAATACCATGGCATATCTTCAAGATCACATTATATAGGTCGCCCATTGCCATCGGTTGCTAAAACGATGTGTGAATAAATAACGGTGACACGTTGCGCCACTTAGTGACATGCGTGTGCGCATGTTACTTAATTTTCTAATTCAATGTCATATTACTTAATATCAATCGCTCGGTGTGAGTTACGATTACAAATTGATTGCTCACTCGTAAAACGTAACGTATACATACCATCGTTATTTGTGTAATTATACGTTCTGTGCCTGTGTTCTGTGTCTTGCATTCCCAATGAATAAATCCCTAAGAATATTCAATTTGAATAATAAACAGTATAAATATAAACACGATAATAGTTTCGCAAAATGGAAATTATTTAGTAATTTCATTATTGCATTTTATATTATATTATGTACAAATTGTATACCAATTCACACATGAAATAAATTATTTATTTCAATATTAAAATAAAATGATATAGGAACTATGTAAACCGTTTTGGTTTCAGTATAACTAACCTAACTTAAGAGATAATTAGATTATCGAAATCATATATGCGCCTCATTCTTAATATAAGTCCTTTGTAAAATTTATGACTGTGTAATATACTATTATACAGTACCTGCGCTTAAAATTGTCTGGTGAGAGATATACACAGTAACTAATACATTTAATTTAGATATATCAATCAATCAATCAAATCAATCAACAGCCAATCGTTGTCCACTGCTGAACATAGGCCTCTCCCAAGGTGCGCCAAAGCTCCCTGTCCTCCGCCTTCCGCATCCAGTTGGTGCCCGCCACCTTCTTAAGGTCGTCGGTCCACCTGGCTGGAGGGCGCCCTACGCTGCGCTTGCCGATTCGCGGTCTCCACTCTAGGACTCGTCTGCTCCAACGGCCATCGGTCCTACGACATACGTGACCAGCCCACTGCCACTTCAGCCTGCTAATTTTGCAAGCTATGTCGGTGACTCCGGTTCTTTTCCGGATAATCTCATTTCTGATCTTATCCTTCAAAGATACTCCGAGCATAGCTCGCTCCATAGCACGCTGAGCGACTTTGAATTTGTGGACTAGTCCCGCAGTTAGTGTTAGTTAGATATATAGAAAGTTTAAATTTAAAAATGGAAAAAAATACTAATAAATATATATAATAATAATATCCTGGAACATTTTTCATACACGGCCATCTGATCCCAAATTAAGCTTGTAAAGAGCTTGTACTATGGAAACCAGACCTACTGATATACTACATATACAATTTTTCTTTTGTAAATACATACTTATGTAGATAATTACACCCAGACTCAGGACAAACATGACATGTTCATGTACACAAATATCTGTCCTGGGTGGGAATCGAACCCACAACCTTCGGCGTGAAAGGCAAGCATTCACCAACCACGCCAACTGGCTTGTCAAATATAGAAGTTGAAGCTTCTTTGATCTTTTGGTTTTCACACTAAAAGTCGTGAATCAGCAAATCAAATGTTATTTTCCGTATGTTTGTAACGTCAAAAGTTCTGAGCGGAATTTACGTTTTTCTTTCAACTTTTTTAGTATCTTAAAACTTTTTAGTTTTCATACGCAGGGAAAAAATAAATATGTCGTGATTTTTATTCATCGATATTTATAATCAGTTATTTCATTATAGACTTTTCTACCCCAAAATGTTTTATTAATATTTAATTTCGAGTATAGCCTTATATTTAAAATAATTATACTAAGCTTATGAATAAATCTTTTAGTCTAATATTGCGATGATAACTGAGTCATGATTACGACAAGTTATACCAATGAGACAATGGCACCGTGAATACACAATCGTGAAATGCCAAAGGTAGGGTGACTATGATTACAGATAACCTTGAAACTGTTTTAAAGCGCTTATTTATATATATATATATATATATATATATATATATATATATACATCATCATCGGTAAAATTTACTAAAGTAAAACAGTAAACTAAGAGCCGGCCTTAAGGCACGATGTCAGAGAAACCACAACACAAAGATAGCGCTCTTGTAGATGTTTGATGTTTTTATTTATATGTATTGGGTCTACTATATCTTAAAGAAGTAACCTGAAAAAATAAATAACATTCGATGTATTACTTAAATTGTTTATCGTCAAATATATTATCGCAGCCAAATAAAATTGTATTTATAAGCTATTTATAAAAATTAAAATATTAAAAGGCAGAATTTTGACAATACATTACTTTAACATTAAATATACTAGTATTTTTAAAAGGAATTTATGTAATTCCTGTAAAAATATTAGTATGTTTAATGTTAAAGCCGAGATGGCCCAGTGATAAGAACGCGTGAATATTAACCGATGAACGTGGGTTCAAACCCGGTCAAGCACCACTGAATTTTCATGTGCTTAATTTGTTACTATAATTCATCTCGTGCTTGACGGTGAAGGAAAACATCGTGAGGAAACCTGCATGTGTCAAATTTCACTGAAATTCTGCTACATGTGTATTCCATCAACCCGCATTGGAGCAACGTGGTGGAATAAGCTCCAAACCTTCTCCTCAAAAGGGAGAGGAGGCCTTAGCCCAGCAGTGGGACATTCACAGACTGTAACTGTAAAAAAAGGCATTGCTAGTACTTTAAAAAATATATTTATCTTTAAAGAAATTTGGCTATCGTGGTATCTCTATCGTTGATAGTTGCAAAAAAAGCACAACGCTCTGTTTACACCCAAACAATAACATATACTAATTCTATACAATAGTGTAATTTGGATCAACGATGTCAAACTTCGTGAGCCTTGTGAAATAATTATGGGGATTATGCAAGAACAAATTATAAAGTAATTTTCAGATTACATTATAGAATACATCCTATTTGGTTGCATTATAATAACATTATCGTTTTGACATTTATCATTCAGCCAATCGCAATACACTGTTGGACGTAAACCTCTCCCAGGGTACGTCAAAACTCCCACGTTCACCCACTTCGGCATCCAGTTGGATTCCTTCTTCTGGACATCGGTCCACCTCGTTAAGGGTGGTCTACGCTGCATTTATCAAAAACAAAAAACCTCTTTAAATATTAAATTAAAACATATTTACAATAAATCAAATATTTAATAAGGAGATATAAGATTTTTACTCATTTAATTTCTCGTAATATGTAATATGATCACGCAGTTGGAATTTGAACAAAGTACCTATAATCTTATATATTTTGTCACAATCAAATTCCATTCGACTTACGGATAAACTTGTTGGGTATGAGATGACATCATTCCAAGAAACATTATAAAGATTTACTATTGGGAAATTAGTTATACCATTAGTGAATATAGCAGCTATATTTTAGTTTTTATTCGAACAATTACTTCTTTCCAAGTCTATTTTTGTCTAGACTATTCGTGTTAATGCGACGAGGTTTGATTTATCATGTAATAAAACCTAATTATAATTGTCTATACATTATGCTGTAATAATCTTGCCTTTGCCACTAAATAGTGCTAATTAGTATAGTTTTGTTCCAGTTTGAAGGGAAAGTAAACCAGGATTCACGAGGAACTTCTTAGTTCCGAAAGTTTGTGCGTATTGGTCCTATAATTATTGGTTAAAATTTCTAAAAGCGCGAATGTATTAGGTTGGCAGTTACCACATACCAACCAAGTATCCCATTTGCCAGTCCTCCTTCCTATATCCCCAACATGACTTATTCCACGACCCACATTAAAGTAGCGTGGTAGAATAAACTCCAAAACTTCTCAAGAGGAGAGAAAAAGCACAGTGCTTTACTTTACAGACTGTTATTTTTCTATCCAGTGGTATTAAGCCCGTTGAGAGCTATCTTGGATCTTCAATAATAAAAACAAAAAAAAGGACAAATGTTTTTTCACTTTACTAAGCCATCAATTCCTTGATAATAAATTTCACAGACCTATAATCCAATGCAAATTTAATTAGTAGGCTCATCAGAGCATGCGTGACCGGCACTCGTTCGCATCCCATATATGGAATATGTAGGTAGTTGTAGAATTATTAATGGCAGTTCGGAGCTTCCTTTAAGACCTTGACCTTTGAAGATATCAATATTCAATACCCATTTACTTGTATTTTTCTTAATGATACATCCATTGTTATTGAAGCTTAATTTGACTTTATCACAAGGATGTAAAGTCTATAATGAATGAAATCTTAGGTTCATTTGATGAAAACTTGTTTGGTTATTTTAAGCTTTATTTCGATTGCTAGAAGATTGAAATTCGTTTAAAAATAATAATAAATTTTCATAATTCCCACGCATGTTTTATACATCATTAAATACTATATTTTTTTATAGAACACCAAAATAAGTAAGCCGTAAGCAATTCTTGACTGTCGTTATTTTTTTGACTTTGGAATGCAATACATCCTCTCTGAGGTGTTATTTTAATTAATGTGAATTTTAAATCATAATATTTCCTTAACAAAAACACAACAACATTAATTGCGCTTAATTAAAATTTATTGAGTTTCTAATTTATTTATTACTTACGATAATCAAAAAAACTTAGATACCATTTAACACTTTCGCTTTATATTGCTTAAAAAACTTGCAAATAAATTTTATAAATTACATCAATTATATTAACACATCATAAATAGCTGGCTGGCTAAAGTAATATTATTATAAAAATTAATATTATTATATGTTCATTATTATAAATTTATCACTTTTGAAATTCTTGGTGGGAGGGTCTAAGATATCTGGATAGGTACATCACATTTTCTGAAGCCAAACTGCAGTAAAAATATATCTTAGGAATGTTCAATAAAAAAAGGCCCATCGCTCAGTGGATTGATGATTACATGGATATTAAACAAAGAGTGCGGGTTTAAGTCCCTGCGAATATTACTAGGTTTACGTGGACTTAATTAGCATTTATATAATTCATACCCTGTGATGGAGAAACATAGGTAACCTTCATGATCTGTTGGATGACAGTCCGCCACATGCATACCATTCTGCACTGAAGCTGCGTGATGGAATAAGCCTAAATCTTCTCCTTAAGAGAAGGGTAATTGTTTTTATTTCTCAATGGTAAATGCTTTTATGTATCCCCATGGTCCCTAGGCGGTGTCAGTATTAAAGCGATATGGCCTGCTTTAAAGATGTGACTTGTCTACAATCCGTACATATAAAGGAGTTTTGACATGAATTTCAGGTACCTGGACTGGATGAACCTCCTAACATATGACTATCACTCAGCTTTCGAACCCGCCGTCAACCACCACGCGCCGCTGTACCCTCTCGAAGAACCGAACGAGTACAGTGTAGACAACGAACTTAATATTGTGAGTAATTCTTGATATTTTAAATATAATAACAAGTAATCTCTCTGAAATATGCTACTGCTAGATTAAAGTCTGTTCTTTGTTATTAAGGAAATATTTAAAAAAAAAAGGAATCTCGACACTTCTACAATTTCTCGAAATATCATATTTCTGTTAAAATCATATAGCCCTTAACTGATAAAAAAAAATTCGCATATCTATTTTATATAATTATAAGCTGTGCTGGAGTTACCTAATCTATAAATTTAAAAAAAGAACGTAATATATTTCATTGGTTAAGAATAGTTTTTTTTTTAATTCAAAAAGATACCCTTTTTTAAAGATTACAGAAGTGCTATCCGTAAAAACTTTCTTCATTAATCAACCGTGAAATATTGACAACCGACTTATGGTGATATATACTATTTTAATGCTTGAATTGTATAATATAAATGTTACAATTAGTATGATGAATGTCACATGTTCTGATATTTCACGACCGTTTGCAAAATTCTGCAGTGAATTTTGAGTTTGTTCTTACAGAACAGCCCTGTTGTAATAGTAAGTGTAATATAATAAAGTATTTCTTTTCTTTAGGATTACACCATTAAATTTTATCTCGAAAATGGTGCGGATGCTGACAAACTGGTGCTCGGAATTCCAACATATGGACGTTCGTACACGCTCTTCAATGCTGATGCGGTGGAGATCGGCTCACCCGCTGACGGGCCTGGTGAACAAGGAGACGCTACCAGGGAGAAGGGATACTTGGCATATTACGAGGTGAATATTTGAGATATTTTTCTACATCTGCCATTGGGTGCGGAACATTTTTTGCATAATTTATGATTAAGTGTCCCTATCTAAGTGGAATTTTATTTAATTTTTAACTGATTTCAAAAAAAGAAGAATGATATTTGATAACAATGTTTAGATATAATTGTTTTTGTTTATGAACCGATTTCAATGATTCTATTTAAGTTCGGTCCAAAAAAGGGATTCAATCTCAGTTACATTGGTATTGGATATTAACTTTTTTTCTAAGTGTGCATTCGCGCAATTTTTTATCCATAGACTTTTATTCAGTTTCCGTTTCCTAACATAATATCCAATAATAATTATTACATACCCCAGATTTGTGAAGCACTGAAACCGAAGAACAAGAAACGTGCAATCTCGTCCGATGAAGAATATGAAGAAGATTCGTCTTCAGATGAAGACTCGGAAGAAGAAGAAGAAGAGGATTGGACCATTATGTATCCAAACAAAAATGCAATGGGTCCTGTAGCTTATAAAGGCAACCAGTGGGTCGGCTACGATGACATTGACATCGTCAAGAAGAAAGGAGAATACGTCGCTGAGAATGGACTTGGAGGTTTGTTTTAATGTAATATTGGATAAAGAGGAACACGTGGTAAATCTCGCTTTAAAAATTGTGATAGTTAACATAACATTGCTTTATGTATGTTAAAAAAAATGTGGCTCAAATGCCGTCCATTTATATATTTTTTACTTATACCAATATTATGGATTTGACAAAATTTACGTATTATTTATTTAATCTACCAGGTATAATGTTTTGGTCGATCGACAACGACGATTTCCGAGGTACCTGCCACGGGAAACCCTATCCGCTGATCGAAGCTGCCAAAGAGGCGTACGTCTCTAAACTCGGGTAAGTTAAGTCAATTACATAACTTTGAGTTACAATAGCAAATTTTATTGTTTCTGGTATATATAGTTCTACATACGTTCGTTCTGGTACATACTGGTTCGTCCGTGTAGATATTGGTTTACAATGTATTGTAAATTATAGACTAGTGTTATTTCTGATTTTAATTTACAGTTTGTTTATACGAGGTAAACTAATTGGCTATTGATTGGATGGATACTTAAGAAATTAAATCGTTCCAATATCTCGCCTGCTTTTGTGATATCAAGTCTCTAGGGTAATAATGACAATGTCAATAATGTCAATAATATGTGAAATATGTGTTCAAATTTTCCAATTTTAACTTCTGTCTTTTTTTGCGTGTCGAATAAAAGAATTGTCCAATTACACTTTCGTCACAAAAAATTCAAATCTGACACTGTAATTGCTTATTCGTATTTTGAAATGTTAATATATTCTATTCTAGATCGACTGACAGACAGTTAACTGTAAAGGAGAAACCTAAACAATCAAGAGCTGGTGGTCGCAGAAGAAACCGTCCAAAGTCTAGTTCTACTACCACTACCACAACTACCACTACTACTACACCAAAGCCAACCAAGTAAGAAATATGTCGTATAAATTAAAAACAATAGCGGAGCCAAAGCGCTTTTTTCTTGCGTTGTTAATTTTATATTTTTTTAAATACAACTATAAAAACACAGTATATACTATAAGAGTAATATAAGTAATGTACTACTTATATACTATAACTACGTACCTTCTATCACTGGTACCTCTTAATTTAAATTATAAAAAATATGACCAAAAGCTAAATTAACATAACAAAATCAAGAATAATAAATAAACATTTGATATATTTTACAAATAAATGAATACATTTTACAATGTTTTAGGAGTAGCAAACGTAAAAGCGCTAGTACATCAATAAGTACGACTCCAAGTTGGAACATCATCACTCCGGAACCACCCACCACTCCTGATGCAGGCTCAGGTAAGATAAGATGTTAAGACACTTCACCTCACTTCTTCTGACTATGTTTTTACGAGTGTTAATTTTTTAATAATATACATAAATCACATAATTTTATTATATTTATATTTAAATTTCAGACTTCAAATGCAAAGAAGAAGGGTTCTTCCAACATCCTCGAGACTGCAAGAAGTACTTCTGGTGTCTTGACTCCGGTCCCTCAGATCTTGGCATCGTGGCTCATCAGTTTACTTGCCCATCTGGTAAGAATTTGATCGTCTTAGCTTTATTTTTAGATTTACGATTCTCCCTTTTGTGCATATCATAATAGACATACATAGATTAGCCCGTTGGCGCCTGACCATAGTAACCCAGCCTTCAACTCCTGGGTTGCGGATTCAATTTCTACCTGATATGGTTGCATTATGTATATAATAATAATATAATGTGTATTTATACACTTATTTAAATTACTCGTGTAAATATGTATATTAGAAGGCATATTACCTATAACGTAATATACTGAAATAAATACCTAATAATAAAATTGGTATAAAAAACAATTACCTACTTCATATATATTCGAACGCTGTTTACTGGAACAGGTTCCAATTCGATTATTATCTCACGATACTCTTCTTATCGATACTATAATAATGTCATTGACAATTAATTTTTTTTTTTATTAATAAGCATTTTCCTAACAACTTTTTAATTTCAAATTATGCATACTTTAAGTTGCGAAACACAATCGTTATCTGAAAATTAATTAAGAACTGTATATGTAGATGATAAATATGTATATGTACTAGTATAGTTATATAATCGAATATCGCAGGCCTTTACTTCAACAAGGCGGCCGACTCCTGTGACTTTGCCCGAAACGTCCTCTGCAAGAAGCCAACCGCCACCACGAAGGCAATCACTAAACCTACCACAGCTAAGACAACTGTCTCCACAACCACGACCACAACAACCACGACTACCACAAGGCGACCTATCAGATTGACGTCCAGAAGTTCTTTGCTGTTCAGGACCTCATCTACTACAACTACGACACCTGAACCTGAGGTAATCATACAGACCAAGATAAAGTGAGTGTGTTCAAAAAAAGGACCGTGAACTGGTGGTACACGCTATTTATTATATATTTGAAACCCATGCCCGTAGCTCGCAAAAAATCATGCTAAATGCTGGTAAGAGCGAATTACGAAGCATGTGTAGCTTGTATGCATGCTAGTCCTACCTGTTTGATTTTATCCTTCTATGTGGAAGTGGACAGAGAAATTATTTTAACTACACGAGATACGTAAAATATATATCATATTTGCTTATTAATAATAGCAAGTTATTATATTCATGTCGTAATGGTTTTACTGGTGGTAGAGCTTTGTGCAAAATCTTATGGTGCTGTATGTATATATATATATATATATATATATATATAGTATATAAAGCTGCAGATTGCTGCCTTATGTATATATCAGAAACATTATCTGATTAAAAAAAACCATTACTATAAAACTAAACTAAATAACAAAATGTTTAAGCACGTCAGTATTTTTAGGTATTACCTAATTTTTATCTGGTATAATGTTACTATTATACCAGATAAAAATAGTAAACAAAACCCTGAGTCAGTTAATTTTATTCCAGTCAAGCGAAGAAGACGAAGAAGAAGTAGATTCCGATGAAGCAGCTGACATAGATTCTGAAGATCCTAAAGTTATCAAAGAGCTGATCGATCTCATCAAGAAAGTCGGTATGTGCATATTAATTCTTATATGCAACAATATTTATGTTTCATTACTGTAGTCTGTGCTTGAGGCTTTGCAGAGCGTGAGATATATAATGTTATATAATGATATTAAAATATAAATTGCAACATAAAAAAAAGTAACAAAAATATTTGAATTCATATATTTAAATATCTGAATCTGTTTAATTGGGCTGAATCATGAATCATAATATAATTCTGTGATTTTAATAAAATTATCAGGTGGAGTAGAACAGTTGGAAAAACAGCTCAAGTTGTCAGGGACACCGGGAGCCGCCGTCACCGTGCCACCGTCCGCCATCAACACCAAACTCTACCAGCGTGTTCTCGAGAGGACCAGGGGCAAGAACAAGTGGGTGAAATATATATAGAAGGAAGGATATGAATCCGTTTGACGTTATGTATTGCATAATATCCCGAATAATATTTCATAGGACTTATAAAATTCAATGAATATTAAGTAAGCTGTTAAGTTTTTATTGAAACACATAGTTCGATTTATATTAATAATTATGTGGCCGATTGTTTTTATAGGCGACGGTAAAATAGAAGAAAGATATCAGATTGTTAATACTTTTTTTGTTCATATATAATGATAAAAGTCACCTCTGAAAGTGTAATAAGAGTACACTTCGATTTCGTGCTGGTTTTAATTGATTCTATTGTTTCTTTATCTATTCAACATATCGTAGATTTCGTAAACATTGAGAGATTGAACATTGATCATTATATACGCTAAAATACGCTAAAATTCTAAAAGGCACTGCATTATTTTAGTAAAGCTCTTATAAGTGCCTTACTGAAAAAAAACCTATAAAAATTATTTAACTAAAAGCTTAAAACAAAAATAATTTTAACAAAAAAATATAAATAGCAATTACAAAATAAATGCCTACGTACAACTTAAAATGATATATTTATAAAATGAAGTTGATTGATTTGTTATGCTCTGATTTTTTATGTATACAATACCTAATATGTATATACAAATATTATATATATTATGCACATATTATTTATAATATCGAATCGAGATTTTTTTTTTATTTATACTTTTACTTTACTAGATTCCGCTTATTTTAATTGACTTCATTGATTAAAGACGCAATTATATTTTTTATCAGATATGGTGATAACAGCATAACGGAAAATCCCGTTCAGAACAGTCGTCGAGGACCACAAAACGCTGGAATCGAACCATCACCCGACAAAAACAGACTACTCAGAAAAGAAAGGCCACAGTGAGTTTTAAATAATATCTATTTTGAAATTTGATACACGTAAATCCTAACTAATATTATAAATTGAGTTGTGAATGTGTTTGTTTGTTACGCTTTCTCGTCTTAACTACTCAACCGATCATTATGATGTTTTGCATATACGTGGTCAAAGGGACAGATAAGGAAACGTACATAACACGGGCGAAGTCGCAAGCTGAACCTAGTTATTAATATGTAATTAAATAATTGTTGTACAAATAAACACTTCAAATATATCAATAGATATAAATATGCTGTTGGAATATAATAGTTATACATACATTCTTCGGTATATTGTATCCCAATGATACGAATTTTGATTATATAAGGAATTGCTTAACTAAAAGCTTTGATTTTATACAGATACGTAACGATAAACCGTTCGAGACCTGCTGTCTCATCAACGACGCCATTATCAGGAGAAAGCGAGGAAGAGGAAGAGGAAGAAGAATCAGAAGAAGTTTCACAAATATCCAGAACGAGAGTCCAACAGCGGACTGATTATGACAACTCAATCGGAACAACAGCAAAACCACTTCAATATGTGAATATTCGAAGATCGAGACCAACCACAGCAGCAACAGACGCACCTGACGACTCTAGGTGAGAAATACTTTTTAGTGCTATTTTGAACACGTAAACTGTACTATTTTACCACCAAACATTTACTACTAACCATGCCATGCATTTGGAATGCGCGATTCTACTAAGTGGAATATCTTAGCTTTTAATGTTTATCTGCTGTGATTTAATATCCACTATCTATATATCTATTATTTGAAGTATGTTCAGAAAAGTAAGACATATAAATTTAATGTGTATATGTTTTCTGTATTTTGGTTTTATTTATTGTTATTATTACTATTGTATCTTGGTAGTTCAAGAACAGTGCGTGTGTGTGTGACATAGTTTATTTTTTACACAATTTTTATTTTATTTGACTGATTGTAAATTAAATTTACCAGAAATGCTTTGTTCGAACGTGTCGAGCCATACGTGGCCGTTGCCGAGTCACCCAATTCACTGGACATAGCGAGCTCGCGACGCGAGAATACTCCCGAATATGTTACCATAAGGAGAACGCGGCCAACCGCTGAAACTACTACTCTAAAGTAAGTAATTGCAAATTTGTAATTTATTATTATAATATTAAGTTAAATTTAACGTTTTAATTGAAAGCAGCAATTTTTAATTAAAATAAATTATATTTAATTTTAGATATCAAGAATCAGAAGAGGAAAAATATCAAGAGACAGCATTAGAAAGAGAAATTAGTTCGCAGTCAGCACAACCGCAGTACACTTCTGTTATCAGAACAAGGTCTACCACTCTTATTCCTATCGAGGAACCAAGTAGTCCTGAGCCGACCACAATCCTATCTGTTCAAATATCATCCTTATTAAACGGACCAAGTTCAGAAGAGGTAGAAAATCCACCTGAAACTTCTTCTATAATTACTCAAACAACGGAGTTGCCTGAACCGGATACAACAACTACGTCGACGACGATTATAACAACCACACCCACGACTACGACGACCACTCCACCACCTCCACCTACTTTATCAACAAGAGGTTCTATATTGAGACGCCGAGGATCTACCACGCCCACCACAACAGCAGTCCCCATTTCTACAACTCAGGTAAGTTCTAGGAATTATTCATTCATCCGTAGACGTAGACCATTATCTCAACCCAACGAGATATCAGAATCAAACGAAGCAATAGAAAATGTAAGGAAAATTAGGTCAACTACTCCTGACAGTCGAGAAGTTGATGGTGTAAAAACCGACGGTAATAGCGGTGTCATTAAAAGGTTTAGGAGTAGATTACAAACTTCACGTAATGGTGATTCGATTCCTGCCGCTGCATCGTCGATTTCAAGAGGTGAGTTTCGGCCACAATTGAGCAAAGATGAGGTAATATCGTTAACACCAATTGACGTAGATAGTTCCGAAATTAATGAAAATGAAGAAGTTACTATAGACAACATTGAGAAGATACGCGCCAGAGCTCCCACGACTATTGCTGATAAAGCTGAAGATAGTGAAGTTTCTGCTGCTACTATAGATGAAAGGCGACCTAGTATTTTTCCAAGAGGGAGAGGTAAATTTCCTTCGTTCACAACACAGGCTATCGGTAAATCTGTCACAACAGAGTCTTCTTTAAATCGAAGACGTCCTTCTTTTGCCAGATTTACTCCTCGTCCTTTTGCGAGAACTATTTCAACTACAAGTCTATCTGAAAATAAATTAGAAAATGAAATTGACTCTGTAACTCAGAGGACACGTTCTCGCTTATCGTATACAAGAGGAAGGACACAGTCATCATCAGTATCACCACCAATATTTCAAGCTAGGAAATTACCATTCCCATCTCGACAATCAACGACTAGACCGAGATTAATTTCAGAAAATGATGATGAAGAAATAGATAACAAAAATGATGATATTACTTTATCAGAAACTGCTATAGAAGAAAATGAACATGATGGAACAACAGCAGATGAAGAATCACAAAAGAAATCAAAAACATCAGCAGAAAGGTTAGAAATTATACCTTCTGAGGAATCTAGTTCAGATAAAAACGGAAAAAGAAAGTTTAGAGTTATTCGAAGGCGGCCAACACCGTCCACGTCTGAAGTACCTTTATCTAATACAGAAACTACTACAGCAATTACCCGAATTCGCAAAATTATAAGAAAAAAGTTAAAGCCAATCGATGATGACTCTGAAACAGTGACGAAAACTGTAGGTTTAATTAATGCTGGATTTAAAGATCCACCAAAAGACTTTATTAATTATGGAGAAAAAACTCGAATAACAACTGCTTCTGTGCCATCTATCGATGAATATAGAACTACCACAGAAATTGATGAAGGCTTAGAACAAAATACTGAATTACTTAAAGAAATTTTACCTGATACACCCAGACTACAAGTTCAAACTGAAACCGTTATTATAGAACAAGACATTGAGACAATAAAAAAGGATGAAAATAAAGAAGTGGAAGAAAAAATTGTCACTTCAGAAAAAGAAGAAAAACCAGAAGTCGTTCTTAATACCGAAGAAATGAAATTAAGTTTATCAGATAACAAGGAACCAACTTTAATAAAAGATGATATGGAGAATACAGAAACAAGTACTGAGAGTGCTTCATCATTAATAGAAGATAACAGCAAAATATCACAAAGAAACGAAACTGACTCAGAAAGTGCTACGACAACAGAAAATATTACACGTAAAATTGTTGTTGAAGAAATAGCTACTACTGAGTTATCACTCAGTGAAACTGAAACGTCAGTTGAGACTACTACAACTAGCACTACACAACTAACATCACCTTCGCCAAGATCAAGATTACCATACAGACCACCTAAAAGATTATTTACATCTACAACTGAGGCTACACCATCTAGTAGTAGAACATTTAGCCGAAAGTATAATCCTGGAGCATACACTAGTCCTTCAACTGTTGAAAGGCCAGGTTTCTTTAGTAGAGGAACCACTAAACGGCCCTTGTTTTCCAGGACATTTACTAGGAGAACATTCCCTACGGTTAGGACAACGCCCAAATTCCAATTAGAAGATGAGGAAGAGTATTCGGATGAAGAAATTCTGGATGAAGAACCAGAAAATCCTTTTGTTTTTGTTCCACCTACTAAACTTTTTACAAGAAAACCTGATTCAGAAGAATATGACGACGATTTAGACGAAGAAGAAGAAACATATAATGAAGAAGATGATTTAAAAGAAACACCAGAAGAAGAAATTTATGAAGATGAAGAACCACCAGTAACATTCAAACCTTCATCTAAAAGACCGCAATTTAAACCTAAAATTATAAATTCAAACACTTTTAGGACTTCAACGTCCACTACAGAAATCCCTCGACGTTTGATTGGAAATAATCAAAACAAAACGACAGTCTACAATAGATTTGGAGGTAATAAACCAGTAAATGATACTAAAAAACGCGTTCAAAATGTACCACCTGGTTACAATGTACCTAAATCAATCCAAAATGTAAATTTGAAAAATTCAACGAAACAGCCTCTTTATACTACAAAGAGCGTAATAGTAGAAACAACAATCGATTCTATTATAAAAGAAAATGAACAGACAACAACTGAAACTGATGAATATCTTTATATGACAGAGACAAGCACCTCAATTCCGTCTCAGACATTATCCTCTAACGACACTGAAAATGAAACTGAGACTCCTATGGAAATAGATAATAGTTCTGATGATTATTTGGAATTCACTACAAATTATCCAAGTACTCAAGATTCAGGAATAATAAACCAAACAGATATGGAAACTGATACCGAAACTGTAGGGGATACGCCTACTACAAGAATAGTTGAAAATAATTTTGAAACTACAACTGACGAACCCGAAACTACAAGTCAAATTGCTCCCGTTGCACCTATAGTGAAAACTCAATTTAATAAATTATTTTCAATAAGTAGGGTCGTTGAAGTATCTTCAAAACTAGATAAACATAGATTAAATAAAAACAATGAAACTACTCTCATCGAAGAAGGTAAAGTAATGGTTGAGAAAAAACCTACAGTGGATAAAATTGGCGAAGTTAGTAGATACAGCCTCATCAAAATAGTAGAAGATGAAATCCCGATTTACTTGACTAAACTCGGACATGTATATCCCGTAGATAATCCTCCAGATAATCCTATTCGAATTGATGAAGCTCGTAACGCAAGAGCATTAGTTGACTATTTAGATATTCCAAAAGAAAACCTTGTCGCTTCAGAGAGTATGAATGAAGGTTATAGACATATCAATATAGTATCTGACCAACTAAAATATTTGGAAAAAGGTCAAGTGGAGCATATATCAGACGATGATTTCTTAAGTTACGTAAATGATGACAAAAAAGTTGAAAAACTCGAAGACGATCTAACATACAATTCAAACTGGCAATTCATCCCTGCTGCCTATGAGAATGAAAAAATAAAACAGGTTAAATCTGCTAAAAGTTTTGAAGTAGTAACGCCGCGTTTAATGTTGACAGATCCATCGACATTGCCTTTAGAAGCCTTATTTCAAACGGAAAATCCAATCATGGCGAGAAAAGTTACTGACGATAAAAGTAAACAGCCATTTGTTGTTTATTCTGCCCCTGTACCTACTCAAGAAGAAGAAGCTAACCTTCTCAAAATAAAAATAATTAAACCGCAAATGAGTCGAAGTATAGAAACTTTTGCAAGAGGTAAAGAATTAAAAGGACCTTCTGTTATTGTGGAGTCTACAGTAAAATATCCCATTAGTATATCTATTTTGAAACAGTCTCCTCAAACAACCCATATTAACGAAACTGTATTATCTACAACAAATAGTCCACCCAGTAATAATACAACATTCTCAACGACAACGACTAATACACAAACAACGTCAGTGATAACAGAAAACATCAGGACGAGTCCTATTGTAGAACTATTAACTACAACTGAAGCAATACCAGAACAAGTAATGGTTGAAAAAATAACAGAAACGCATCATTCAACATTACTAACTTCTACTGAAATACCCGTGACTACAGATACCGTCCAAGAAGAGATAACCACATTAAAGATATCTGCACTAGATGCTAAAAGAGCAAAATACGGTCTTCCAAGGAGACCTATCAAACCCTCAAATCTCACCAAATTTAGTTCGGTGACGCGAACCACGGCTAAAATAAATATAACACCAAGAACCATTCAAAGAAATAACAAAACGTCCAGTTTTAATCCAAGTATATCACGATTCTCAGGGAATAGGGCACAAAACATACCTGTGGATTTAAGAAAGAAATCTATTACGCCTAAAGTAGCAAAAACCTTCACTACTGAGTCGCCACGGTCGACAACTGAGAGGAAATTGTTTATAAAACCAATAAGACCGCTGCGACCTTCATTCGTGCCGAAACGATTTACAACGTTACCACCTACTCTGCCTGGAGACACTTAAAAATTATTGGAAACATGAATTCTTTGCAGAAGCCAAAATATTAATTAGATTTTTCATTTAAAATCTGTATATTTAGTTGGGTTGGTATAGTTGGTTAAGAAATGAAATGCTTTTTAAACTTCGATTTTTTAGAACCACAATTCTTCTTAGATGAATACAGATTTTTGGTTAACTATTTTATTTTTTATTTAAAAGAATTTAATGAGGTATTGTGTGGTGTTAGATATTTTCCTTGTAAAAATCCTAAGAAATCGTTTTTTTCTTACCGCATTTCATTTGCAATGGGTGTGCTTGTATATATAGACGTATCATCAGTTTCAGTATAGTCATGTTATAAAGATTCATAGCTTTAATTTAGATATTTATGAGAGATGAAAGTTTTTACCAAAAATGTATATTTTATTCTTAGTTCGTTTTGGTATAAAAGCTTTCGCGCACAAATTGTCATAGGTTATGATTAGTTTAAACTTATTTAATGATTCGTAATTAACTAATAATTTACGTTACCATATGTATAAATTATCGGGCGTAATGTAATGATTATATATTGTAACTTGAAAAAAAATAAAACTTTGTAATAAAATGTTAGTAAACATAATTTGATTATTTCATAATAACCAATTTAAATGTACATATCTAACAAACGTTAACAGGTCAACACAATCTTTTATATTTTATAAATAGAATATCACTGTTTTTATTATCATCATGTTGGGATCACCAAAACACTGAAAGGTAAGTACGAAACAAATGTTATAACCAGCAAGGACTGTTACACAACTCAAAATACTACTAATATATTTTAATTACATATATTATTTGTTATATGTAAAACAAGATAACATAGTAATAAAAAGTAAACGATACAATAAGTAATTTTAATACTTTTTTCATAATATTTGTTAGTTCTACAATAAAGGCCTAAAATATTATGCCGTTTTATTGTAATAACTAATTTAAGACGTTTATTGGTTAGATTGGCTTTATTATTGTGTAGTTCAGAAAACATTCATTTACATCCAGAATGTTTTAAACCAATCTACGGTATAATTAAATAATTACAATTAAACAATTACTGGAAAATACATATTCACGTATGCCAAACATAAAAGGTTTGTCTACAAAATAATCTCCCACGCTTAGTAAATCTTTCAATTTTAGCCACTTTCCTATCGAATAGCATTGTTTCGTTTCTTATGAACTTCAAACAATGCTGTTGTTAGCAATATTGCATTATTTTCGTGTAAATAACGTTGCTTTGTTGTTATAACGCGTTTTCTCTTTGTTGTTTATTGACCTTAGCAATCATGACATTGTGATTTTTTGCTCAATTAGATAGTTAATTGAACGACAATCTTTAATAGAAATTCAAAAATGACATGAGTTTTTATGAGCTCAATTATATTTTTACTGTAATTTTACTAAATAGTTTATTTTTAATTATTTCATTTTCAAATATGTTCGACAATAGACATTGTTTTTAAATGGCAAATATTATGTCGCTACAAATGACATATTTTTGCGAATTATAATAATTTTGTTTTGGCACGCAATGACCGACATTTTCGTACCATTTATGGTCGTACCTGTCTATGGGCCTACATTTAGATTGCCCTTCTCTTGACTTCGACTTGAATTGAAATAATATCTTAGATTCTTCAGAATAGTTGTAACTTGTAAGATTATTCTATCGTATAGTTATATAGCGTGTGTTGAATAAATAATTGTAGCTTTAACTATAAATATTTTAATGCGGTTATTATTTAAACAATACTGTCTATTGTCTATATAACAATGCTATTGAATGTCAAATCAATGATGATAGAAAGAGAAAAATCTGTGTTTAATACTTGCTATACATTTATAAGTCAAGCAGTTACTTTTTCTAAAAATAGGTACCTACATATAACATTTAGTTAGGAACTATTATCAAGATAAATTTGTATTATTATATCAAATACTATATATAGTTAACCTCTTTGATACAACCCCTGTTAAAGATGAAAAATACAAAAATATATGGATGGATATATTACATTTTCTTAAAACGAAATTTATAAATTACGTCATATTTATTGCGTATTTTTTATATTTTTTAATATCTTTAGGAGAAGCATTGTTAAGGAAATATAAAACAATAACAAATGTAGCTTATATAAAGTTGACTCTTTTGTTCGGCACGTAACTTAATCACAATAGTAATAATAATAGTAGAGATAGAAGGGTTAATTATATATAATAATGTAAGGTTGTGTTGCTTATAACGAGCAACCCATGTTATTTAACCCCAATTGCTTTATGAATGCAGGCAGTCTAACAATATTTAGGTTGCAAACTCGAATTACCAAGAGGGCAGGACCATGAGGTTAATTTTAGTTGAAGGTAAAAATAGTGAATAAAAATAATACTGCTATTAAAAAAAGAGCTCGAGTAGATAAAAATACCGTTTCGTATGGAAGTTATTTCATTTAATGAGTGTAAATGAGATTAATAATTAATTATATAGAAGATTGATGAAATATTGATATTATATTTTTTTTGGTATTTATTTGTCACAAATAAAACCGTCAAACACTTATCTTTTAAACATAGTCAGATTTGACTCAAAATGGCTACATATTATATTATAACTAGATAATAACTAGAAAATTATATATTTAAAGTATAATATTTTATAATAAAACACATTAAAGTTACTTTTAATTATAACAAATTCAGAGAAAGACTATTTTAATTTTATAGTTTTATATCTTACAATTTGGGTTGCAAAATATATTGACTGCATATTTGCATTTTTTTTTATCAATCATACAAATATGGCAAACTAAAGGCAGATGTATAAGTCGTGACCGGCTCGATGGGATTGCGTATTGCGTCTTTTGCAATATAACTTTGAGTAGGAGATGTGTTTAAGGAAAATAATAGTATTATTTTTTTGAGAAAGTGCTTGCATATATTTTTTTATTGGATACGTATCAATTGAATTTATATAATTTAGTACCTTTACGAGTACTCGTATACATTGTTAGTTAATAAATATACAGCAGATAGATAGATATTTTGGTATGAATTAAAAACATAACTTTTAAAATATAGGCATGAAGTACAATACACTTTAAAAAAAAATTAAAAAACGTAGTTAAGAACGTAATTGTATCATAAAGACGTATATTTTTATTAATTTAATTTAATAATAATAATTTACAGAGCGTATATGTATAAACAAATAGTTCCTACTTCTTTTTTCAAAATTCGTTTCGGGATTATTTTTTTAGTCACAATATACTATTAAAAATAGTTACGTAGCTGGTAATCATCAGTTGTAGTTAATAAAAGGTTGTTGTAAATATTTCACTACACGTGGTGACACACTGGATGAATCTGCGTATATATTTCGTCATTCAAGATTCTCATTCTTAATTGAGCAAGACAACCATGGTCGAGATACTCAAGCACTGTTAAGACCCACTTTTCAAAATATTTATGAAGATTTCCAGTGAACTGTTGACAGATTTAATTTTAATTTAATAATACTGGCAATACTAAAATATAACATTATTTATATTAAAAATTTAGCTATATACTATATACTCTAATAGCAGCGGGAGTAAAGATAAACAAACTCTTTTATTTACATGTTCCATGTGACTTGCTAATAGCTCTGCTATATAATGCACTACGAATAGTTCGTAATACACAATTCCAAAATTTCGATAACAATTTATTCAGTAACAGCCTGTTAATGTCCCACTGCTGGACTAAGGCCTCCTCCCCTTTTGAGGAGAAGTTTGTGGAGCTTATTCCACCACGCTGCTCCAATGCGGTTTGGTAGAATACACATGTGGCAGAATTTCAATGAAATTAGACACATGCAGGTTTCCTCACGATGTTTTCCTTCACCGTTAAGCACGAGATGAATTATAATCACAAATTAAGCACATGAAAATACAGTGGTGCTTGCCCGTGTTTGAACCCACGATCATCGGATAAGATTCACGCGTTCTAACCACTGGGCCATCTCGGCAATTTATTCGACATACTAAATCCATTTTTTCACCAATCCATAACGAATACCATACATTATATTAGAAATAAAAGAATAAGCTCCAAACCTCCTCAAAAAGGAGAGGAGGCCTTAGCCCAGCAGTGGGACATTAAGAAGCTGTTACTAATATTACTATATTAGAAATCGATTAATGATGTTAGGGCAATTAAATGTCAAAATAAATTAAGGAATACGTTGCGCACACCAGTAAAGCTCCCAGTCGGCATTATTTTTTCCGACATATTTAACAATCATTGTTATATTTTAGCCAATTTACACTTAATTAAAGAATACGCGTAAACTTTTCTCATTAATTCATTCGGCCATTAGTAAAAACCGTACGAAAATCCGTTCATGAATTTATTGTGTTCAGACAGAGAGACAGACAGACGCAGAACCCCCTGCGTCTTGTACTTTGTTTTGTTTGTTTGTAGCCGCACTTTGTTTTGTAATATGTAGTGATAGTAATAAATGTAACCAAATGTTGCACATCCACTCCGTATCTCCTCCATATCCGTATCTTAATGACACATGTGTACAAATTACTTCACGGAAATCTTCCGCGATCATTTCAACTTTATGTTCCGTGAAAATATAGTGGTGTAATACTCGTCCAGGTAATCGTATCAGACTGATCTTTACGATTTTCTCATTAAATACTGTTTCTATAATATTAATTGCCTTGATTACGGAGTTGTTTAACATTATGCTTGCAAACTACATTTGAGAGATATGATAAAAATTATACAATAGTAAGCTACAGTTAAAATATATATTTAAAAACAAGTCATTACTTAGCGGTTATTTCGAAAAAGATACAATAATGATGCGTTGTATGTTGATATATAAATAGTGTGACGACATACCATCATGGTACTTATTTCAATTTAAAAAAATAATAATTAAATTCTAGATTAATAAAGAGGAAATCACAGCTTTCAACTAAACCAGTAGAGTAAAACTGGCTTAAAATTTGGTTGCAAGTTTTGACTCACTTTACACATATTATAACGATAATTAGTATTATTTTCCGGTTTGAAGGTTTAGTGAGCCAGTGTAACTACAGGCAAAAGGGACATAATATCTTAACCACCAAGATTGGTGGCACATTGCCGATGCAGGGAATTGTTAATATTTCATAGACCGCCAATGTCTATAGGCTGTGGCATTTACCATCAGATGAGCCATGTGCCCGTCCGTCTGCCTAATTATATTAAAAAGAATCTTTTTTACTACTAAAATTGACGTAGTAAAAATGTTAAGCACAAGCCTAGACACCGAGAGACTGAGGAGTTGAATTGCATCTAAGATTAGTTTTTCTGTTTATCTTATGAGGTTTTAATTCTGTGAAATTTTATTTGACCACAAGGCTAGTTTTCAAATTAGCGTTCGTAATATTTAGATTTTAATCAAAAACGTAATGTGTTGAAGTGTTAATCGAAACAAGTTTTAAAATCTAAATGTAAAATAATAATATGTTCTGTTATATTGCTTTGTTGTTTAAAAAATATAAGGTTAAAATAATACAAACATCCTACAAGTAAGAATTCTGAAATTCTATATTTTCCTTTAATAAGATTGACAACCAATTTATTTGTCATTTGTGCCCTTAAAATTGACAGTTAATAATTAAGCAAAATATAGTTATATCAATATATATGTAAATAGTAAATCTTAAGTTTTCACGTGTCTAATTTGAATTTTTCATTAATACCGGGCTCGATATTGAAGGAAAATATCGCGAGGGAATCTGCATATGTCGCATGAAATTCTGAAAATTATCCAACCAAAATAAGAGCAGCGTATTGAAATATGTTCCAGCTCTTTCTCAAGGGCTTTTCCCATCTGTGGGACGTAAGATCTGTTTCTAGAAATTCATGAACAAGGTTAATAAATTCATCTTAAAATTTAGCGACACCTGAAGTTACTAGTTACAAATATTTTAAAAGCATTAAGAGTTGAATCGTTACTTTTAAGCGTCATAAAATAATTAATCTTATTCGTAATTACATACTAAAGTTATGTGTAATCAAGACGTATGACCTCGACAACACTTCTTCGAAATCCAATACAGACTCATACGCAATGAGTGTCTGCGTGGGCTTCCAAATACTTTAATTTCACTTCATTATAATGCTATTGTATTTTGATTATAACATCTTAATGTTGTCAGTTTTATTAATTCCTGAAATAATTATATTGTAAAGTATAGATGATTATTAAAAACAGATGACATGATAAATTAAATACACCTGTTACACCTAAATAAGGACGTATTACTTTTCATTTATAGTTAAATATTTTGATAGTTGAATGCACGACGCCACTCTTCACTATCATGATCTGGTGAAGTGAAGCTTTCCATTAAGTAGCTAACACCGTCCGCCCAGCTTCAGTCTTCTGTTCTTTGTGGCTGATGATAATCTGTTCATCTGTATAGAAACTAAAATATCTAAGCAACATAATCTTCATTCAATAAATAAAAATATATCTGGCGACTTAAATAAATAATCACTTATATGGCTACAGAACTCGACGTCTATATTTCTAGTTCCGAGTTAGGCCAATTAGTATTATTAAGTATTTCTATTAAGAGATTCTTCACTATCAACACGGAGTTATTAGGAAATTGTCAGTTAAGCAGATCCGTACCTCAGAAATCGTGTTAAATAGTTGTACTGCGCCTGATCACTCTTGGGTCTTGGTGGATTGCCCTCCCATCGGACTATGACAGTAATAGAATTTGAACTAAGCACAGACGTGTCTGCAGTATAATTTATTTGAATAATTTTCTACTATTGTACTCTTTGTTCTTTGAACTTATTATTAACAAATCAGAAACTTTCGATTACACTTTATTAGTTAGTCGTTTTAATTTAATAGAAGTGATCAACAGGATAAAATATATTAAAGTTGAAGACAAAACTCAAATATATATGATCACATTTAAAATTGATTTATATTCGCATTCTAATTAGTATAATTTCCATGATTGAAAGTTTTTTTTTTATCACCAAAAACCAGTCTTATTCCGATCTAAGGCAGATTTTTGTTAAATTTTGTTAAAATTTTTGTTAAAAAAGAAAATTATTTTATTAGATCTGTAAAATTGTTGGCATTCTTTTGTTCAATATACCATATCTTGTGTGTTCTTAGCTTCCTTTTATTAGTATTTTAATAGTAGCATTTGAGAATTTAATTTAATATAAATTAAAAATTAAAAGTATTATTATCTTTATCATGTTATTGAACGTCATACAGTGAAAAATAAATAAGAAAACATTTAAATTTTTTACGTTATAATGAATCTAATAGAGACGTTTCAAACTTGTATATAATATATTTATTCTCTAGGGATTGGTGAATAATTAAAACACAAAAATATGCTTGTTTTATTTTACAATTCCGAAAACATATTTTATAAATTCTATACACCTTCATGGTCGCGCCGAATGGTCGCGTTCTGAAACAAGGAAAAATTACATTAAAAATGATGATTCAAAATTTATAACATACTATATTAATTTATGACATTAAACATTTGTTTTTTTTTCTATAATATATAATCTATCAACAATGTGAAATGTGATATTATAGATAAAGTAACATTGTGCGTTATAGATAAATTAAATATTAGCTAGTCAAAATACATTCAGTTAAGATTTTTACCTTTGCCTCAATTTTATTACTTGTTAAAAAAATATTAGCTATAAATGTATTCTAAATGAATCAATACCTATGCAATTGTTTTATATGCTTTATAATATTTTCTCAACACATAATCTTTAAATTATTTTTTCATTGAATAAACATCGACCAATTGTGGTAAAATTAAGATCGACTCTCGCGCAGCATCCGAGAGAAAACGGCTTTCTCTCATCTCGCTCGGCGTCTAACCCGACACGATTGTTACGTCACAGTTCATTAATTATTTGTTTTCTTTAAGAAAAAGTTTATATTGGACTTATGCAATATATATATTCTATAACTATACCTAAATCTGGAGTACCGTTTTAAAATAATATTAATTACCAATTAACTAAGTATTTTAAGCTGTGAAATTTTGTGAATTTATACAAAGCTTTTGCTTAATTTCTACCTGAATGCTGATATTAAACATTAGTGTAATGAAAAAAGGATGACCTATTTAAGAAAATAGAGCACTCCTGAAATATGAAGTAATAAAAAAAGACGTTTATAAGAAATAAAAATAAATCAGAATTAAAAATTAAGTACATATACTCAATTCGAATTCGATTCCTATTATATTATACAAGAATTTAAAAAGATTACGGATCATTAGGAGAAGAATGACTAAGAACGGGTTTAAAGATCAATTACATAAATAATTTCGTATAACAACTCAATCCTATTATTAAATGTAAACATAGTGAATAGATCGTAAAATAATATAGTATTAGAGATTATGATAAGGTTAAGCATTAATGGCAGACCAGGTTTTACAAGACTTTATAAGGAAAAAGATCAGATAAAATTATTTAATTTCATGAATACATCTTAATTTGGTTTAACGAATTTTTAATTACGTTTATGACTAAAATCAAATTAATTAAAACGAATAAAAATGGATTTCTGTTAATAATACTTATATGTTTTTATTTATTGATGAATTTTTTTAGCTGAATGTTCTATATTGTTTAAAAAACATACATTTTAAGGCTTCCGCAATTTAAAAATATCCTTCGAGATAAACGTTGGCTCCTTGAGATTTTCAAAATTAAAATAGCTATTTTAAAATGTTTCCATTATTTATAAAATATGTAATTGTATATTTTACGGTGATATCAAATAAGCTATTCATAAGAATTCACAATGAAAATGATATTTTATAAAGTATAACCTTTTTTCTGTAGGGTCTCTAAATGTTTCATTATCTGTGACATAAGGTTCTATGATTCACGTGGGCAGGGTGCGGTTCTTACGTAAGACACGACGGAAAAACGTGGAAATTATACATTAGAAACGCTATTATACTCATAGCATATTAAACTTGCATAAACATGTATAAATTTTCCATAATTATTATTATCGAATTCATCAATAGTTTAGCAATCGCATCAACTAAGCTTATTTTATTACGAACATATTACATACATTAAGTAAATCTAGATTTATAATGTCATAAAATAAAATATAATTAAGTAACATGTAAAAAATTAAATCACACATCATAAGACCTTTTTATTATGATAATGAATGCGTTCGAAGTTATTATTATTATTATTATATTAATATTGATATTATTTTTGTTACATTTGTGAGTGTATAACAATTTAGCCGCAAAAAATGTCATAACATATTCAGACTCGCCACTTTTTTATAAGCAACCAATAAAATAAATGCGATAGAATAGAATTTTACTTGGTGATAGGGCTTTGTGCAAGCCCTTCTGGTTAGATACCGCCCACTTCTTATAATTATATTCTACCGCCACGCCACAATACTAAGTATTATTATGTACTGGTATTAAGGGTGAGTGACCCAGGTTAACAACAGGCACAAGGGACATAACCTCTTAGTTCCCAAGGTTGGTGGCGCTTTGACGGTGTAAGGTGTAGTCAATATTTCTTACATCGCTGGTGTCTATCAAATTAATATATAGAAGACGAATCCATAAAGATTATATTATAATGTATATGAATTTTGTTTATTATATAATTATTTAATGCTTATATATATAAAAAAGTAATGAGTGAAGAAAATTGTCATTATAGAGAAAGTTCGAACGATATTCCGGTCTATTACGATTATGAAACACATACATATACGAAAACACATTATGCAAATCGTATTCAAGATCATAGTAAATAGATCTCGTAACTAAACTGGTTGATATACAAACAGACAACTGCCTTGAAAGATAACTATTGTTCTATCTATACTTACCATAGATATATCTTACATTGTCACGTGTCAATGAATTTATCGTTAATTCTCGAATAGATCTTAGTACCTATATACTTCAACTCAGTTTGTACAATATACATACGTGAACCAATAAATGAATGTAATTTGTACAAAGTAATAACAAAGAACTATGAAATTAACTATAAATGTCGGCACAATGTATTAGAATTTTGTTAAACAAATTACGCTAAAATCTTATATAATTCAAATGTTGTTAATAATTTAAATTTAAAATATCTTTAATAATAATAAATCAAATATGATACAAAGTATAAAAAAAAACAGTTCGCTTCAATTGATTGTAATAAATTACACAGTATTTATAAATTTTGAAATTATTTCATGCGTACGTTTAAAAAATATTTTTAAATCATTTTACAATAGGTACTTGCGTCGACATTAAATGACATTACCTTATGACTAATTAGCTAAATAAATTATTGTATGAGTCATATAAATGAACCGCAACATTGAATGTAAATAAAAAGCAACATATGTGATTTGAAATTTAAACTCTATCATTACAAAAGCAACTAAACGCGATGCGCATATATATGCTTATTAGGTTAAATCTGAGCCAAGGCTAACCACGTGTGCTATTTCAACACACCTTACATATTTGGTTATTTGGGCTTAAATATTATGGAGAGTGAACTAATAACCTGGATCGATAATTTGATTTCAGTTTTTCATTTAGTTCAATACTAGCCCTTTATTGAACCAAAATAGTAGTTGTATATTGAATTATCACAAGTTGCAAAAGTGTGGGCTGACTTTCAGCTCAATCGATTTCGCGGAGATGCTTTGAAATTCAGGTGCAATTTTTACACACAATTATTAACAGATGAAGTGAATTACAGCCTATACTCTAATTATTTTATTAAACATAACGCTGATGATAAAACAACTTACACTAACTATTTTTCTAAATGATTTAAATTTAATAAGCGCTCAAGTTCAATATGAGCAAAGCTGTCAATAATAGTTAATTCGATATAAAAAATTACTTACCTATAATAATAATATAAAAAAAATGATTGAAATAAATACGCAGCACAAAACCACTACAAAAAATTCATGGTCAACTTTGTTTATTCATTTCACAAACTAAAATAAATATATAAGTCGTGAACTGGATACGAACTAGACTTAATGCAATCGAAACTGCTCAGTAAATTGTTATTCTCGTCACTACTTGACCTTAAACTCGTCTAGAAATACTGGTCTTGTGTCATCTGCCTTCTGGAGACACTGGTCTTGTATCATTTTATAGAATATTTATTTACACTATAACAGGTCCGACACCTGCTTTAGCTTCAAACTTGTCTATGATAAACTATAGACTATTTATATATGTTAATGAAGTTTGTCTATGATCCAAATTCTTCGTATATCGAGCAACAATTGAAACGCCAATAGCTCATTAGTATACGATCAGACTAAGAACCTGGTTAGATCCGGTCGTTCCAAGTGCTATCATAAGTTTTAAGCTAACTATAAGGGATTACTACATAACTTAACTATATAAGACAATAGGAACATTAGTAATTACTTGATAATATGATATTTTAATATATATTTATTTCGGAATAAGATATATTTATTTCGGAATAAGATATATTTATTTCGGAATAACACAAAATTCTCTCAATAAAATTTAATACATATTAAACTTCTATTTTTTCCATCATAAATATACGTAAATATTGCTAAATTATGTTTATCCATAAACAACTGGATTATATTTAGACATGCTTAAAATTATATGTTCTGTTTTTTTTTTTTAAATTGAATAGTCTCTATTTGTGGCTGAAGCAATCAGAATATAACATAAACGATAGAAATGCTTATTTATTTTCATAAAACATAAATCGATGACAATAAAGAATGACTGATGTACTACATTTTATGCTTACGATTAGTATTAGGAGTCATAATTTCTTTGTAAAAAGTGTAACATTATCTATTTATATAAAGTGATGTCTGTTATCTGTCTTAGTTCCCAAGGTTGGTGGCACATTGACTATATAAGCGATGGTTGTCATTTCTTACAATGCCAATGTCTAAGGGCGTTTGGTGACCACTTACCATCAGGTGGTCCATACGCTCGTCCGCCGTCCTATTCTATAAAAAAAATCAATAAATTTATTTATGAAAATTAAAAATAAAATATTTGAAAATAGGTACATTCTGTCTATGAAGTTGTATTGAAACTTTATAGATAGTATTCAGTGATCCTAGACCACTTTTCAAATATACTTCATGGTTTACAGTAATAACGTAAGGAATCTAACTTTAGAAGCCAAATAACATTTAACAGTATCTAATAATATAACTTGTTACTGTCAAATATTTTCTTATATCTGTGGTCACTTCCACTCCCATTATTACAAAAAGACTTCCTTACAAGTTCACAACATCGAAGAGTCTCGATCACCTTGAAGCCGCATTCCTACAAAATACTACCTACGTACATAACACGGCTTCCTAGATTCTTCGAGGCTTTGTAATTTTATCATACTAAGAGCATAACAGGTGGCATTGTATTGATTTCATTGTAATGGAATTTTGAGTTATTAGCTGTTGGAATTTATAATCTAGATACAAAGTACAATGAATTGAACGACCTCCTTAGTAGAAATATACTACGAGTACATAACAAAGATTAAATATATTCAGCTGACTTTATGCGCATGCGTTAATCATATAGTTATGTAGATTAAACTAGAAGTATGAGCTATCATCATGCTAAGTTATCAGAAGCCACACTGACAAACAATATATTCAAAAAGAAATATACATATATATATGTACACATATAGTTGCCTTACAATCCCGGATTAACAATTCATAAAATTAAGTTGAGTCAATCATCATAAGATTTTAAATTTGGTACCATGTGTATAGACACCGGGCTTATCCTTACGTAGCAGTTTGTATCGGCCCACGTCTTAAGCCTACGCGTGACGAGCTAAGCACTCGGTTACCAAACAAGTTATTTTTGAATAGCCTAAAACCCACACGTGACTTACGCGAAAAATGAGTACTCTGTTAGAAAACACTTTATTTTAAGCATTTCAAATATTATATTACGTTTATATTATAAAAATATAAATATACATAAAATAAAATAAAAATATCTGTATTGGTTTGTGGCCTGTCATAGTTAATTTAAAACGATATTTTTGTTTATGGAAAGAGAAAGTAGCGTGACAATGGGCATGACATGAGCACCATACTAGGACAAAACAAAACGACACTTGCTTATATTTGCATGTATATAACCGATGGAATTCTTAGATTTCACTCGTCAATTAAACTAAAGTGTGAAAAAGTGCACTGATGACCGACCGATGTGTGTTACATAACCTTATATATTATATAATACACGATATTTTAATCGTCGAAAAATGTATCGATCTGGCAGAGTAAGATAGAGAAACTGTATTAAAAACGTGTTTATGTCGTATTGAATAATACAATTTAAAATTATATCAGTATCCCGGATATACATGAAACTACGATATATTTTTTAAATATTCTTAAAGAAATAAACTTTGTAAAATAACTTCCAAGAGCTTAAGGAAAAACCGCGAAAATTAGTTCTTATGAGAACAAATCATAATGGCTGTTATTGTAATGTACATTCGTAATTATAATTATATAAATATAATTAGAATTTTATGTATTGAATAGTCTCTTTATTATTGACAGAAATAAGTACATACATATACATTTAATTAGACATGACACGTCTTGTAATGTTTGTTTTATATTTCAGATGTAAAACAATGATCGTTTGTAGGTTTATAAGAACTAATGGTATTTAATTTTTTTTTATATTTGTAAGAATTTTGCCATCTTTTAAGAGTCGTCACACGCTATTAGCTTAACTTGTACATTGTGAACAACACTCGCTATATAAACAAACCTAGGAAGTAAATTTTAACCTACTTCTAATCCACAGCCGCATTGCTTTAAAACTTTGCAAGAGTATTTCAATACAATAATTTGGTTGTATCGAACTGACCTTAATGATGGTTTTTTTACGAGTCCTATATTGTTTAGTTTAGCTATAATTGCTTATTATTATTAATATATATTTATTTAAGTTTTAACTATTCGAAAACTGATTTGGTACCCAGAGTTGCGCAATATCATCGTTTTAAGGAATGTTAAGCTTTTGGTTTAAACTACAAATAGAAAATGACATAATATTTAAACAAATACGATTAAAGGAAACGATTAGTTAACAAACATTTGAGGCAATTATGTTAAGTAGGAAAACCTTATTTGAATAAAGACATGACACGTCTTGTAATGTTTGTTTTATATTTCAGATTTATTTATTTAAAAAACTATACAAAACTTGACATTCTATAATAGTTATTAGCTCGGAATGTTTTCTTTATTTGATTTATTTATAGTAATGAAGTTTTCTCAACGTATAGTTTGTTATTATTATATTTTTTTAAATCAAATTACATTATATTTATAATAAATATATCAGCAAATGAAATTATGAAAAGTAAGATAACTTATTAATTACATAAATATCATTCATTTCTTTCAAAATCGTTTATTTTGATAATAAATAACATTATAAGACAAGGCATCGCTTTATATTTATAACCTGATATTTCTATCTGAATTGCAATTCTAACCGCAAACCGAACCACAGACTATACAGGATACTTGGCAAGATAATCTGTCTACATTCAATTTAATCTACATAAGTATATTAAGTTATAGCGGATAAAACAATATTGTACGTAGCATTACGTTATTAGAGATTAAATCTCTACAAATTTGGCGGTCATTTAATTTTTTATTTAGTATTTTTTATATGAATTATAAAGTAACTTTCAAATCTATTATACACTTATTAGATAGAGTTTGTTTAAATTTATATTGTGATCATTATATAAATGACTAATTTATGCTATTTAATATGTAAATTATTAATAAAATTGAACTCTATATTATGAGACAGACTAACAGAGCAAATATTCATCTTTAATTGAAAGTAAAACTTTTTACTTATTTATACTTATAGCTCTCCTTAGTCTTATCTAAAAATTTACTAACAAATTATTAAATTATTATACTAAGATTAATATTATAATTAAATCTAAATAAGGAATATTTAATTTATAATACTAACCAAATATATATTGTCAACAGGTAGTCAAAGAGCGACGACCATTCCTGCGTCGTACAAAAGCGACAGCACCACCCGACGTCACCGACACGGAGGGCTCCACCACTGTCGAAACAACCACCAACAAGTTCACCAGAGGCAACAACAGGTTCAAGTTACGGAAAACGGAAAAAACGACCGAGAAACCGCGGGAAAACAGCGAAACGAACAACAAGCTGGCATCTTCGAGCAGTGCGCAGACGCGTAATGACAGACCTCGTAACTTCGTACGGCGACGGCTTGGAGGGGCGAACTGTGAGTCCGGTTTTTGCATTCCCAATCATTGACGCAATTCATCTCACACCAACACGCGAATATCACCTTAAAATGATAAAATTCCTTACCGATTACAGATAAAATTCCGTGTATCATTTATAGAATAATTGCAATTATATTCTGATCAGTATACGCTGCATAGGTCTCTGATTCTAAATGTTCTCGTAGTTGTTTACTATTGAACGCTATATCGGTAATTGACTCCTAATTTTTATAATGAAGCTTTGTATGAATGCTTCTTGGCCGTAAATTCGACGGCCTTGGTACTATAGACATGTCTAACTGCCAATCAATGTGTACTGGCTACTTGCTATGGTTTCGTAATGCAAAGTTATTAAGGGGGTGTGGCAAAATTGTATATTGGATACACGAAGCATACTCTTACAAACCAGTTTATAGTAAAAATGTATTTAGACACCTTTAAATATGAAGGAAATGTGAAAATGTTGAAAGATTTTAACATTTATCCACATTGCTCCCGTTTAAATTTAAAAGATCAAAAATTGTTCTACCCAATAGAAATATCTATTATCAAGCCGATGTTTTTGCGAATTTTAAGGTTTTTCTTGATAATCTCAATGCGATCCAACCTTCACTCGGTCAGCCCAAAACACAAAAATACTAAGTATTTCTGTTTGGCAGTAAAATATGTGATAAATGATTGTACCTACACAGACGGGCTTGCAAAAAGCCTTAGCACCAAGTTAATACTACAGTTAAGTTTCAATCAGTTAACAATACTTTAAAATTTATTACCACGATAGAATTAATCAAACTTTATAGGCGTATAGTCAATATACTTATGTAAAAGAATGACGATTATTGTTGATACTGATCAAAACCGATATGATAAACGGTTCAATTACAGCTGTCAAGGGCGCAAATTAGTTTCAAGTATCTTCTTGGGATTCTGGCTGTGTCAGCTTTCTAATAGAGAACGAGCAAGTTATAAGTAACATTTACTGGTGATAACCATTAGTGTTTAGTCAAAAGTCAAAAGTCAAAATATACCTCATTCGAGTACGCTGTAATTTCATATCTTTTTACATAAAGCTACTTATGTATTATTCAGTGAAATCGAATGCTTTTGTCATTGTTTCTATTAATATCATCGATGTTGTTATGAATACACTTCATGGTATAGTAAATAGACACTAGTAAGTATTTCTACTTTACCATCATTCAGAGGGAGTCTTGTAGCACAGATTATAATCTTATATACATTGACTGTACATAGATGATTTAACTGCCTCGTTGGTCTAGTGGCTTGATGTAAGGCTGCAGACCCGGAGGTCCTGGGTTCAATTCACAGGTCGGGCCAATAAAAAGTTATTGGGTTTTTCTGTCAGAAAATTCTCAGTAGCAGCCCGGAGTCTGGAAATTGGAAGTGTATACACTCCCGTGCCTCGGAAAGCCGTTGGTCCTGCGCCTGAACTCTTACCGGTCGTGTCAAATTGCCGTCCCATCGGATTATGAGAGTGCACCTGTGTTTGCGCTGTGTGCGCTTATGCACTGTAATATCTCCTGCGTAGTTGTCTAATCTCTTTTGAGATTGGCCGCCGTGGCCGAAATCGGTCTGGAGGACATTACATAGACGATGTAGGAAATTGTTTATATTGACAACCATTTCACACAATAGTAGGTCAAAAAATATATATGTACTTTAATTAAACGAGTACAAACGACCGTGGCATTGTTTACGCTACCTCGTTGTCCTTTCGTCTTCTCAATAAATAACACGTGATAATTGGTTACGCGAATATGATATATAATGCCCTGCAATAGAATGTAGAATTGTATGTATAATATTACAATCGACATTGTGTAATTGTCACTCATAAATGAATCGGACCTCAATTAAGGTCGTCAAGGTACAAGTTTTATTAATCGTTCAAAACCAGTTTTGATGTTTTCATGTTTTCTATCCTCTGCATTTTCTCTTGCATATTAATAAAGGATATACGGTCTCAAATGGGACCGGTTTTACATTTGTACTTAATGTTTAGACCGTTTTGTGTGTCATCTAATCAAGAAATTTTATAAAATAATACTCTCAATACAATATTTTAATTATTATAGTTTAATTGATAATAATGATGAAGTCCTCTAGACTGATTCGACCACCGCATTCGCAATATACTGCACAGGAAATAGTGCACAAGTGTGTGCGCAGATACAGAGGGACTTTCTATTCCTTTACTCTCATATCCCGAATCCGATGGCATTCTAACACCACCGGAGAGCGTTCAAGCGCAGGTGCAAAAGCTTTGCATGCATTATATTTTAATGATACTGTGAAAAGTATAATTAAAATATATACGAAACTGTAAATTTATATATTGCTATAAAAATTGAACACAATTCCTAAAGTCCCTTAAGATGATGAGAAATAACTGGTGATTTAAGAAGAAGCTATTTTTCTCTAAAGACCGGCAACGCACCTTATGAAGACAATATTTATAATAATAATAATTAAACAAAATATTCGTCGTTCATCGTTTCTTTGTAAATATTTTCAAGGATCAAGATATTTTCTAATGCGTTTCACATTAAAGCCAGTACAGCACAGTAACTGCCCCTAAAAACTCTCTTCTATGCCAAATCTGAATTTCTATGTGACATGACAAATCAACATGATATTTCCTCGCCACGGTCTCCGGGGAGTACAAGAAAATTGAGATATAAAAACTATTGTGCAGGCCTGCAATACAATTTTCGATAAATATTAGCTTTAATACGTACGCAACTCAAACAAACTTACTTCGTCGCCATTTTTTTTTGTTGACAGTTTTCTCAATATCATGTAACTTGATTACAACATTTCTGAACCTATACGTCCAAGGACAAAAATAACGAGCGTTTTCGAATCCGCTACAAATAAATAATGCAATAGACATGGAAGGTATTTGGACATACTAAGCACTGGTAACATTCACACGCAAACAGTTTATCTACAACTTATTACATTTTGCAATTTCTTAATGCAATCACTTTTTATATAAGTAAATGTTGATTTACTTCAAAAATATATATTTTTTTATTACTTCATATTTAATACATACTTAATTTCTCAGATTATAAACCCATGGTAATTGTGGTTGTTTTATTTCTATTTTGTATATAATATATTATGTTATCTGGTTACTGTGACTTATCTGTAAGAGTTACATATATTATCACGAAGTTTACGCAGATATTTTGAAGGTCTATAAATCTGACATTCATAGGTATGATGTTCTTATGACATGTTATGGTATTTACAGCGTCCATTTGGACAGCGCCGTACTAAATATTTCTTTACGAATATCTATACAACCAATTAATTAGCCTATTACCACCGGCATATATAAATGTATATATGTATACATGCGTAACTGTCTCACTTGTTTATTAGCTATCTTTTAAGGTTTTTTTGAAAAAATCTCAAAAATAGTTGAAAGATAGGTCTGCAGTGCACTGCTGTGCTTTAAAGTATGAAAAGCCGTTGCTTCTATTCCTAATTTCTCTTCGATCATGTACTTGTAAATACGTACAATGTTTACATGCGCTATACGCTATACGTATATATACGTTTTCATATTTCATTTCCATAATATTACAGATTTTTATTTTATACCACATTTTTTGTACATGTTTTTTAATAAAATTTCAGTATAATATTCTTTTTGGGTTCTGTGTGTTTTTTAAATAATAACATGCGTGCCATAAAAAAGCCGAGATGGCCAAGTGGTTAGAACGCGTAAATCTTAACCGACTATCGTGGGTTCAAACCCGGGCAAGCGCCACTGAATTATCAAGTGCTTAATTTGTGATTATAATTCATCTCGTGCTTGACGGTGAAGGAAAACATCGTGAGGAAACCTGCATGTGTCTAATTTCATTGAAATTATATCACATTCTACCAACCCGCATTGGAGCAGCGTGGTGGAATAAGCTCTAAACCTTTTCCTCTCAAAAAGGGTGAGGAGGCCTTAGCCCAGCAGTGGGATATTAACAGGCTACTAACTGTACTGTACTGTGCTCTGTCATGATCGAAATCATTTGTGACATAACAACATATATACACACAATAATTCAAAAAATGATAAATTGCCAGCTGAATAAATAAATTTATAATCTATTTAAATGCAATAAGGTTCAATATACCTTGTTATAGCAATGATGTTATCAATTATCATCAATTGCCTTTCGAAACGCTTCTCGGTTTTGGAAAGGCAGAGTCAAGTTCTTAAAGACAACCTTGAGGATTCCTTGATAAATTGTTAAAGATATTTTATATAATTAGTTACTAGTTACTAATTTAGGCAATCAGTGTTAGTATAAAAACATTGTAAACAAATAAAAAAATCACAATATAAACAGCCCCGGATTATGCCTACAAGGCATCGACCTAGTGGCCTGAAAATAATATAATTTTACTGTAACAGCTTCGGAATGGGGGGCTTCAACTGTCAAACTGTTCCTAGTGTCCTAGGAACTCTGGACCTTACATTTTGGACTTTTTCGGTATCGTCGTCCTACAGAGGTTCCTTAGGCTTATGGATTGCTACTCATAGTTAAAAATAATCGGTTAAAATGCATTACAATATGTTATAAACGCATTAGAACTAAAAAGCCGATGCAAAATAAATATTCATTAAATTAATTCGGTTTTTAATCTCTTTTTTTTTACTTTTCTTCGTACTTTGCTTAATCGAGTCACTTTTGTGTTCACAACAACCATTTGTATTTTTGAAAATCATATAAAATATTTAAAATCTCTTGAAATGTATAAATTTGGTACCTAATTAAAAATAAAATTGAACAATGTTAACACGATGTATAACATCATGTACATAATACATTACTAAATACTATACATTTTAAACAAATAAATAACTATGGCATGAAGAAAACGTTTAACATTGCTATGAAACAGAATGTAGATATTACATTTATTATAATGATTACATCTACAATGGAGTGTTGTCATTTTAACAGCCATATATATTCGTAAGCATTTGTTCAACAACGTATTTGTAGTCTTAAGTATGTGTGCGTGTATATACATATTAATACAAATACACTATTTAGGAAAAAATTATAATAAGTGCATTCACAGACATTGACTTTATTTTGTTATATGATGTAGAATTTGATTGCCTTTTCTACCATTGTTGCGAAGTTCTATACCTGATTTTATTTTGAAAAAAAAACATTTATTTCAATTGCTAAGAGTAGCTGGTTGCTACAGTTGGTTTTGTAGCATGAAAATAAACTAATAAATATTATCTACTAGTTACCCGTCTCGGCTTCGCACCGGTCAGATAAGGGTTTAAAAGAAGGTTTATATCGTAATAATAAAAATAAATATTTGATGACGCGGCGCATGCCGTTAGAACTCCCAGTCGTCATGATTTTTCCATCTTCAACAATCCTTCATATTTCAGACAATTTACACAAAACTACAACGAATCATATACATATAAACTTTTCTCCGTCCTGGTGAAAACCTTAAAAAAATTCGTTCCGTAGTTTTTTAGTTCAGAGAGACGGACAAACAGACGGCGATTTTGTTCTATAATATGTAGTGAATTTTTTATTTACTCCAAGCTAAGTTGGAAGAAATAATAAAAAATCTTAAGCATTAGCAATAAGTCTAAACTATTTATGCAGCTGTTACATGAAACGTTCTCTAGAATTCCGAATTAAAATGACACGCTACATAAAAATGCAGATCAGTACAATACATTCGCGAATTTTCTTTTGTATATTCTTGTTACATTTATAAAGTCAAAAATATAAAAACCAAGAATCACGCAGTGCAATTCTTAGGATTATCTAGTAAATAACTTCTTCAACTTCAAAAAAAAAGGAAACTATGTATATTCCATTTTCAAATATAAACAATGAAAGATTGACTGTGACTGTGACGATTGTGATCATTTATTAACATTCATGTTCTTACTTTGAATAAACATTAAGAACATTCAAAGTCCACCTAAATGGATATTTAAATTGATATAAGCATCATACGAACTAAGAAAGCTGTATGGGCATAGTATATTACACAATACGCTTATCTTAATATTTTCGGTGAGAACTTTCTAGTCCCAAGAATGAAGGCTCTTTAGGATCAATCATTTATATAGCTACATAATGGTGACGATACTCTCTATATTAAACGTGTTTTTTAGAATGTAAAATCTGCATTCCGAACCGGTGGTATATTTTAATGTAATGTTGTAAAAGGATGGTTCAAAATTCCTTATTAAAGGCTATTCGAACTAATGATATTTTGATTCAAATTTTGATGTCAATATAAAACTATTGGATTTTCAAATGTATATATTTACACACACATACAGAATATCTTCTGCACAGTTGGCTAGTCGTCAATGAAAATGGTGACCGTGATAAAAATCCTTCAGGATGTCATCGTCACAGGATTATCCCTGCGGCGGACCGAGTAGGCCCGGAACTAGGGCGGCAAAACTTAATAAATTTTTTTTTACTCCGTCGCCGTGACGCCGTCGATAATCTCGTACGTGAATATTTAAAAAACAACATGTCTCCATAGTACCAATAAAAAGAACCCGGAGATTCGAAATGAAAATGGTAATAAGACTGCGGTCATTTTTTTATTTAGACTTTCGTTGTTTTTAAACTTTCATTAAAATTCTTATATATAATTGAGTTCCTTGTATGAAATTGGGAGCGGCAATCGTCCATAGGCCTAGCAACCAATGTAATACCTTATAATATACTAAAAATGTTGAGAGATTTTAATATCAGTTTATATTTTTTGTACCTAGTAATTGTACTACATACATATTTTTATATAATGTTACAAGTATGTTTTGTTTCTGATGGTAATCTTGCTAAACAAAACAGACTACATTTTTTCGTTTATCACGCAGCGTTACATATTTATAATATTTTTTTAAAGTTATCTAATAGCTGCCATATACGATACAAGATCTATTATTATTATCAATTGGACATAATTACTTATTTTTATTGCTAAAAAAAATTATTACGTTATACTGTCCAATTATTTATATTTATGATTTTACGTTCTAATAATAGATTTCGTAATTCGCTTTAACTAGGATATTCATTTTTATTATTATCACATAATAAAAAAAATATTAAAAAAAATATCTTGATTATATTTTTTAGCAGATATTATCTATTTTAGTATGTATAATTTAGTGAATACTTATTTGGTTTTGTTTTTTTTTAGTATAAATATATACAAATAAATACTCTTTTTATTTTTTGAAGATAAATTAAAATGAATATCAAATAAAACACTAACAAATTAAATATGTAATAAAATTGCAATTCGATTACATATACGAGAAATCTATTGATACTAGCATATAAACAAAATCAACTTGCTGACTTGACAAGTTGCCATAAGAAGCGGGTGAAACTGAGCTTCATGATTAGTTCTCGTCCCCGTCTCCGAGATGCAGTGAAAGCAACCGGTCAAGTGTAGCGACTTTCTTGCACGTTGTTACGTTATAGCTTATTAGATAATCATTGATAATTATATATTTATAGGAATTTAATTGGAATGTATTGCTTTAGAAAATTTAACCTAATAAATTATTCAAACGCGTTCGGAATAACATTTATCGCAGGTTTAATTATTATTGGTTAAAATCAATTTAGTATGTTCATTATCATTCAAATTAGATGTGTTAAATGAAAAGACAATTGCATTTTATATTTAACTGTAAGCGTGGTGAAGGATCTCATAAATCATTCTTAATTTCCCAGATAATTTACTCTTTACAGATATATTGATTACAAGATGATGAACTTATATAATTTAAATTATCCTTCATTATGCCACAGTAGTCTGGTCAGGCAAAGTTTTTGCCCAGGGGTGGGATATGATTTTTTTTATAATAGTACCGTATTATTATAAAAAAATAAAATGATATTTTATATAGATATGATATATAAATCAAAACTATTATATAATGTTAAAATGGATTTTTATCAGCTCAATTACACATACTTACATTTATATTTTTCAAACATTATAAGTATCTATACAAATACTGTACCATGCAGTAATCTTAAATCATTTTCAAATTCCTGAACGCAATTAGTTGTAACAAATATTTTCACACGTGCTTTAGTTTAAATACGTTGATAAACTTCGCTTCGCTAATCGTTAACTTGAGATGAATCTCACTATTGTAACTCGTTAACCTTTAACAAGATGGGATAATAAATTGACTTGATATAGTTAATATCAATTTTACCCTTTGTGTATAATATATGCTTTTAATATGACAAGAACAAACCGTCAGTTTCGTCAATTCTGTTTGTGACGAAAATCCTTAAAAATCTGTCATTTCAACGTACATAATACCTTTTTAAAGTATAATATTTAAATTATTACGTAGCAGTGGGCAGTTAAATACAAAAAATGTTTATTTTGGTTTTGGTAGCTCGCAAATAATCTCACCATATTGACTTAAAAAAGAGGCAGTTATTTTGAAATCACAGATAGACACTTCAATTTTATTTGTTTATATAGATGTAGGTTTTTTTAAAGAAGGCAAATGACTCCACTTCACCTGACGGCAAGTGGTAGTAGAGTCCAAACGCAACGACGGCCAGTCAGAAAGAATATTCTGAAAGAAAGGGAAAATCTTGAAAGATGGAAGCAGGAATTAGAGAGAATAATTCCTCAGAGCACTCGCCGTGATACAGTCGATAGAAAGCAATCAGCGTTGCTATCTCTCAACGCAATTGTAAAAGCTCGAGGGTGACTGCGATCTTCACGTCGCTGCACGGTCCAAGACCTCCAGTAGTCCTTAGCAGAGCCATCCCAAAGGTGCGAGCAACAATCAACGCAGGAGCGTTTTGTACAACAGGCATAGTTGTTGTGGCGTAAAAAACGCTGCGCCTTGTTCAGAACTTCGAGTTTCCGTAAGGCTGTTTTTACAACTGCCTATGTATATTACGATTATGACTTGTTAATTAATATGCACGTGTTTTCTTCTCTTATTCTATTATAAATTATAACTCATATTTATTTTAATATTATAAATGGTATAAGGCTGTCATTTTTATAACCACAAAATAGACTTTCGTCGAAAACTATAAACTCGAAAGTTCGATTAGTCGTAGTAGGTAGATAGTAGCAGGTAGGCTGGTTTTACTTTATCGAGCACTTTCAAAAAATTGTTACTATAAGTACTATATTATTAAAAGTCAATATATCCGGCTAACTATTTTGTAAAGTAGATTCTACAAAAAATCAGTAATCTAACTATCTCAGTAGCCATCCACTTATACGGATAATATATTACTTCATTAAATTATGTACAGCAACAAATTTTGTATTTCTTGTTTTCAATCGATGAATTATCATTATTACTTACTATTCATGAATAATTGCTTTTATTTATCCCTCATGTATACATCATATAGGCTTTTATTTACCAAATTAGTGTCGTGGGAAAATGACCCCTGTTGCAACAACATTAGCCCTATTATTGCACGTGTCCCACGCTCTTGTGACAGTTTCATTTTCACTGCTAATTTTCTCTTGTGTAACATCGGAGCTAAAACGACGCTTGAATCATAATTATCGCAGGATTTACTACAATCGTAAAAAGTGATTATTTAACAGTTATATCAACAGTTACTGTGCCTTGTTCTTATTACTTAAACGACAATGAATGTTACCAAAATTAAATTTGAAATAATTCACACGCTAAGTTATTTAACTTTATATTATATAATTTTTCTAGGAAGTAAGTATGTGTGTTATTAGTATTATTATCTATCGAAATATTATTAGTTTTTTTTAACCAATTTAGCGATAAAATTACTGAAAAAATATTCCTTAATGTATTTTCAATATTTTTGGTTACGGACTTCAATACTTTTCATGAAGTGAGAGCTGATATGGCCCAGTGGTTAGAACAAAAACAAAATATTGCAGGTTCAAAGATTTCCTATGCTAAATTTTTATTTATAATCTAACTCGCCATCGCAACCAACAAACTGCATTGGAGCAGCATGGTGAAAAAACTCCTAGCCTCCTTACGGAGAGAAGGCCTTAGACCCACGGAGGGACTTGCAGGCTGTTCACATCTATAATTTTCATGTAGTTAACTTGTCCTAAAACAAGTTTAATAAAGCCGGCTAGTGTGCAAAAATGTTGTCTTGAAAGCAGCATTTTATACACAACATACGTTGTCATTGTGAAATGTATCGGTGAAAGAAATGGGAGCAAATTAATCAGTCTACAATTATATTAAACTTTTCTTGCATCATCGCACCTAATATGTTCTTGATTTCTACAACCATTTTATTTCCATGTCTTTGTTCAGTTTCACTTGTTAACTCTCATTTTTAATATTGTCTGTATCCTTTACTTAAAAAAATAACTTTTAAAAGTATATTTCTAAAAGTATATTAAAGAATAATTTATATAATTAAGAGTCGAGATAGTCCAGTTTGATGTTGAGGAAAATATCGTGAAGAAAAATGCCACATGTGTATAACCTGTGCAGTGGCGGTGTGGAATCTACTACTACTACTAATCTACTTTGTAGAATCCGCTCCAAGCCGTCTCCTCAGCTGGAGGGAGCTCCTCAGCTGAGGAGCTCCCTCCAGCTGGAGCTCCAGCAGGAGCAGCTGTGCGATATTTACTTTTCCTTATATTTAAGAGTAGATAACTGATCATAATTTGTAATTACTAACTAATTGACTATAAAATAACATGAGATTCGTCCAAAAACCGCCAAAATAATGTCGAGAAAATAAGGGACGCCGTAACATCTTACAGCCATTGTTCTCATCTCGATTGTTTGAAAGAAACTCGTTTAACCTTTCCTTAACAGACGCTTGTTACCAGTATAGATATATACTTGCATTCTACGTATACACTCGCATCCGGCCATTTATCGGTCTGCGAGTTCGAACAATACTGTGAAGTCGGTCTTTCCGAAGACTTTCAATTCCTTTGCTTCAAGATTCACTTTAACAAAATGTAATTCTGATTTGGTAACATCGTATCATCAATATCGTAATTTATTAATAGTAACTTAACTTTAAATATATATAATATATATGTATAATTTTTTTTCTCAGCAACTACTTTCAAACCTTCTACCACGACGCAAACACCGGTAGCAATATCCCGCCGACCGTTCCGAGTTGCGAGCCGCCGCCGGCCTCTTTCTTCCACCACTTCCACAACTACCACTGCTAGAACAACCACCGCGTTCATTGAAAGTGAGGAGTCTTTGCAGGATATTGGAGATATAGGTATGACAGACCAGACATAAAAAAAAAAGTTTCTATCCTCCTTACAAAAAAAGTATTTATTTCATCACACGTTTCGATGAATATTTACTGTAATATTATGGGTTAAATTAAATTAGCTGATATAATTAAATATGAATAATTCCCCAGACGCAATAGAGGATCCGTCGCTCAAATCCAGCACATCACCAAAAACAACGTCTAGCGCACAACGAAGACGCCCTCTAACTCAACTGAAGAGTGAACAAGACCAAAGTCCGTCAGCAACAAACGAAGATGAAAAGAAAAGACAAAGTAAGAAATACAGTTCTAGTTTCAAGCAAAATCAGTTGGACGAAATCATTAAATTGAGAGGTAGCGCAGAAGACATAGATATAACAACTGAAAGCAGAACTACACTCGAAGGTAAATAGCGTT